>NW_019211458.1:39767400-39833400 GCF_002443255.2 Varroa destructor | reverse complement strand
AGTATTCTCAATTGGTTGGGCGTCTTCTTTAACCTTTTCGTACCCTCTCCCTCCCAACCCCACTCCCACCCCCCCCTCCCCTCCTCCCACGTCATGTCCAGCACTTAATTCTCACACACACACACATGCACCCAACAAATTTCAAAGACACTGCACGAAACTCACATAACTTTCATCACTATCAGCATCAGTATTACACCGTTCTTATTTTTATTATACTGCAGCTCAACTTTCCCTCCTCCCAAGTTTAATTCATTTAACAGATTGAATCAGTGAAGTGGCCCGTGTTAGCCGCAGCCGCAGCTTAAACCGTACCGCCCTTTATGTACGTCAAAATCACTTGAAGTTAATTAAAGAAGCATCGGAAGTCTGAGGAGCGTTTTCAATGGAGTTTGCCATTGTTAGCACTTTTTTACCCGCTCCGCTGGAAAACATATGCTACATGTACTAATAGTAGAAGTATCTAGAGAGAGTCAGACCAATATGAAATCGTGTCAAGCTACAGAATTTGAACTCGTTTAATCAAGACTTAAGGAATTTAACTAAAGCTAAAATCTCTAAAAAACAAATTATCATTTATCAGAGGTGAAGATGTTGCTGCTGCTTCTAGCACGGAGTCAATCAATCTGCCATTCAATACTCACTCGCATATACAGACACGCAAACAATATATATAACGCGAATGAGTCTACCTAATCCGAAGAAAGGTAAATCTTTGGTTTTTTTTTTGGCGTGTTCAGTAACGGTTAGTTGTTAGCGTTGTTATTATTACAATCTTTGGTTTAGGCGAACGAGATGCACATTGCGGTGTGGTTTTCGTATTTTACGATCGTTGCTAGGATAGTATATCTCTGAACGCATGTAAGTTCAATGTAAAAACAACCATCCACTCTAATTAGTAGTGATGCGTCCAAATTATATTCTGCTTATCTCAAAGTACACATTACGTGGGACGCCAGTATCTATAGTATTTAGTGTTATTGGTTGTTATTAATATTTTTCGAGTTCGTGTCGCCGTTTGTTTGCTTCATACCCCCCACCGCCACCCCCCACACACACCCCCCGCCCAACGACAAGGGTGGATCTGCAAATATATCTTCCGCGATGTCTAGGGCAAAATTGTGGGAACGTCGGCACGGGTCATACGGAAATACACTAACGCTAATAGCACTAGATGAACCGGTAAGGGCTTATCTCTGCCTCTTTATTTTGTGCTCACTTAACACAACAGTACAATACATTGCCAGGTTTAATACCTTTGTTGATATAATTGCTTCTATATTTCATATATTTCTCACACAAAGTTTACTTAGCACCGTAGATATCGTGCTCGCACTTGTCTGACGACGATGACGCTCACAAATCTTCGAGTCCCGCCGGTACTCTGTAAATTGTACTGCTAATCAACAGCTTTCTGTAGTTTGCAGGTGGATCGGAAAGAAGAAATGTGCTGGCTAAATTCGATATAGACAGTCGTGTGATAATAGCCTGCCTTGTGTCGCAGGCATCGTGCTAAGGGGCGGGGGTGGGGGTACGCTTAGTCTCTCTCTCTCTCTCGGGTCTACGTATGGGCATACGTGTGATTTTGTATCTGTGTACATGTACGTATGTGTGTCCGTCTGCGTTCACTTAGATCGCGGCATCTATCTGTGTTGTGATGGCGGTTGTACAAGCGAGTGCTCGTTCTATGAAGCAGCACGTGGTATTGCATTCGTAGGAACTGGTCGGAAGATATGAATCTGGTGGTATGCTAGTTTGCACCTACTATATAGGTTATTAGGCTTTGGCTTTATGGGTTATTATTCAAGTATCTAAATATATCAACCGTCCATATAGTATTTGAATTGCAGCTATATCGTTCTATTTTTCAGGTATAGAGCGTGCACTGTCTAGCAAAGCTCGGGGCATAACGTAATGCACACTTTCAACTGAGGTGGATCGTAGGTCTACGAGGACGTAACTAGTGGACCCGTTATCGAATAATTTATTATTTTTAATTGTTATTATTGTCGTTGTCATCCCTTTGGTTCTAAACTGATTTCTGCTTAATGACTGTAGTACTGCTATTCATCTTATACAGTTGCAGGTACGGATAGGAACTCGAGTCATGCTTGTTTTTTCCTCGAGTGTTGTCACGACCAACGTTTAGCTAGCGCACTTGCTAAACAATGCACGTTTCTTGGTTGGCAAGGTACGTACCCATACATAACAACACGAATAACTTCCAGCATATAGAACAAAGACGCATTGCGTGGCTTAAGAGACGATCATATCCCTATAAAGCCGTTTAGGTTGGGTAAGGCACAGGCTCTTTCGGAAGGCACAACTACGCTCGCATCAACGATTATACGAAAATATACCCTTTTACATCTAAGAAAAAATACAGGACAATAGGCTAAATGTAAAGTGAATGCCCAGCTAGTTTTTTTCAAAAACATTAAAAAAATTGGACACGCACGCACACACAGACACACGCTTGGTCTCACCACCAAACAAAACCGTCCTCATTATCAATAACCCCACCAATCGCTAGTTGCTGTTATCCATTGTTGTGCAGTATTAACACAATACATATCATATCCGTTCTCGCGAGCGTCTAGACAGACATACGCGTCACTACATGTTATTATTTTTAATAATAATAATAATAATATTAGGCTCAAGAAGAAACGCCACCTACAAACGTGGCGAACAGGACGTCTTTCGTCGTCCTGTTTCAATAGCACAACTCTTTTCCATACAGCTCCGTCCCTCGTATGGCTCGTCACGCACAACAACGCAACCGCACGCACTCGTTCTGCCGTTCACTGGCACGCACAAACGGCATATTCATTGAAGCATATTCACACAGGCGCATTTACTTGCGTATGGCTTCGGAATTGGTTTTAAGTTCATGAAAACTATATACTTCTATCCGAAAATATAATCCGCATTATCAAAATCAGCAAACAATCATAATAAAGCCATCATTCCATAACCGCGGCTCAAATTGAGATAGTTAATTTAAAGTTACTCTAAAAATATAGATGTATTTGTCAAAACTTATTTGTATATACTGTAGTGCGATTTTTTTTGCCGAAAAAATGGCTTTATTTTCAAAGGGAAACTCTCGCGTGTCGCCTCTTCGTAAACACTGGTACATTACTAGTACTACGAACAAATCAATCAGCGTCTATTCGCACTTTATGCATCGTTCCAAAAAATGGCATCCTTCAGTTAGTATTTTGATTTTTTTTTTTTGGAAAAATTCCTTGTTCTCACTGGATCTCCCCCTCTCGTCACACACAACGACGGCCACTTTACATCAAAATATCCATCTCATCATTATCGTTATCGTAATTATACCGTGTTGACAGAAGATTCTTTACTTCGCTTATAGCTACTGCTCGTCTCAGCTCGATGTTAATCCTAGCGTTATACTGGGGCAATGGACTGAAAAAATTCGTTGTTTATGAAGGAGACACAATACTAAAATATATATATGCCCCACGCACGAGCTATTACTATATGCAGATAATTTAATAGTTATATATCATATTTAGCTTCATGTATATATATTCGTATATATAGTTAGATTGGTTCTTTAAAACGTATATTGCTTATACTTTTTTGGACTTATGGTTAAAAAAATAAAATTGAAATATCTTTGTCGTTTTCCTCTATTCTCACTCACTACATGAAGCAAGTGCGAAAATTCGTCGAATCAAACATTGGGTAGATCCCCTAGGAAAAATGTGTGTAATCCTACACAAACAAATCCAGCGTGACCCTATGGGGATTGATAATCAGATAAGTTAAATGGTGCGCGTTCTCAACGACATCATTATGATGGCACGACATAATAACGATAACGCTGAAAAACTACGCACCCATTCCGGCAGGTCATTCCGACCCACGCAAGGATGTGCCGTCAGCTTGAGCTGACGACCGGAGCTTCTTTGGCATAGTTCCTTAGTTCACAAATTTTGCATTTACCTCGTATTATCTTATAATGTATATGCAGTAATATATAATAGTTACAGTAATACTATCGTCGATCTCATCAATGGTAAAATCAACATATCCGTCACTAATGTCTTACTAGTACGCCTATATCTGTGTATATATAGAACAAGCGTATATATGTATATGTATATATATATATATATATATATATATATATATATATATGTGTGTGTGTGCTTGGTACTTGGCGACCATGGGAATCTACTGCCGATCTCAACGGTCTAGCCGCGCGTTTCTTTTCGCTAACCTAGCTTGCGCGCGCTTCCATTCATTTTCTGCTTCTGCCCATGCCATAATACTAGTTGTTGTTATGCGTTCGTTTACCTAATGCTCGTTAGGTTTGGCGAATAACCTTCCCTATGCCCTACGAACACCATCCGAGGTCAAAAGCCCACTTTTGATACCTATTTGACAGACTTTCTCCACGAACTTAACTGCACGCGTGCCGAAAAATGCCGTAATCGACAAACAAACAACAATCTGTCCCGATATGTTCTACTAATTATTTTCTCACGTTTCGCTTGGCTAAACAATTTCGCTGGCTCGATTTTAGCGGGGGTGGTTTTCTTCGGCACGTTGTATGTCCATAGGTAATCTGTCTGAATGTGTGTACATTGAGATACAACGACAACCCCCCGTAGTCGTTCCATTTTGAGGCGGACTCTTACCAGACCGTCTAGCCTCTTCATTCCACCCCAGATATGTATATATATATATGTGTATTATAAGCCCTTTTTCACAAATCGCAGCTTGCAATCGTGCTACTCTAAGCAACGGAAATTTAGACAGCGAAAACGTGAAGTTTTCCTAGAATCTTGTCGCATTTTTACGGTTAGCACTGACCGCTTCCGCAAAACTGTTGCTTCCTGTTCCTGACCTACAGGAAAATCATGATCATCATTCTCATCATTATTATAACCATTATTCATTCACAACTTTTCGCCGACCCACTATTTACCCGAACCTTAACACAACCTATCCTCTCATAATACACATAAGCAATTATTTTTCCCTTCACCAGATGTAAGTCACTGAGTCACAATCAGCTTTCGAACAAAAAAACAATTCTAAAAAAATCGAGCAAATGAAAAAGTCACTCCAGGCACCGATAATATACCACGTTCAGCATCCGGATTCGATGGTGAGGGGGTCATCGTCATAAAAGTGAGCCCCCCTATAAGACCAAACCTTTGCCGCAACGTCCTTCTGCGTTTCTCCTTCGTTGAGTCGATGGCCAAGCACTGCTGATTTAGTTGCTGCTGCTGCTGTCGATAGTGGTCTCTTCGAATCTAAAAGTTGTACGTGGGCAGTACGGTAAGAGTCGAATTGTTGTTAGTCCCGTTCGGCGAAGAGTCGAGGCTACCCTGTTTGGCGTGCACTGTTGCCACATGGCGTTTCAGGTTGAAGCCGAAGTTGCATGTGTACGAGCAAAGGTTACAGTTGTAGATTTTGCGATTCTGATCATGGAGCTTCATGTGCTTCATAAGGACGGGCCGAGACTTGAGGGTACGATTACACACCGGACAAATGAATAAGACTGGAGATAGCGATAAAGCTGCTATGCAAACAACGTCGCCGATCGTCGATGCACAGAGGTGGGCCATAGGCGATCCGATGGTTCGATCCACGCGAGCACAAGCGTTAAACCAGATGAGATGAAACACAAAAGAGGCAACAGAACCAGAAAAAAAAAAAAAAAGAACACGCAACAGAATAAGGTGAAAATTACCTGTATTAGAAAAAGCTCTTCCGAACCAAAAATATCAGATACATGAAATGAAGCACACGGCAATCAACGACACAAATTGCAGGTAAAACAGAAACGATACGCGGTATCATACGAGTAACCAACGAAATCGGATAAGCAATGACTCTGGACATTAAAACGATGTCTCGATTCATGTCCGCACATTTCAGGGCGGAACAGAGCAGCGCTTCGTTCCCGTCCAGACACAACAAGCTAACATGCAAATGCCAGTTTAGTCAACAACAACCCCGGTCGGTGTGGGCTTACACAATCGAACATGCAGATCTGGGTACGAAGTGTTATTACTCAGTGAATGAAATAGACGGTGTTATTTTGATTAGTGCTGCTCGTAGAGAATCTCATGCAAAAAGTGTTACAAAGTTCAACTAGAGTCCTGGCGCTTAAGTCTGAGCTTCAATCGAAGGACGACAATACGCTATTCCGGGGTGCCTGTCGCTGCCAGTGCAAAGCTCATGAAATGCTCTTTTTTCATTATCGAAACTTAAAATTCGTTCAGAACAGCGCCTAACGAGTGTTTTAAGCAAATAAATAATCGCAAATAATTTCGACAAGGTAACTGTTGGTAAACGGTACTTGTCGTCTTAGCTGAAACACGGGGCGAAGGTCTCCGGATCTAATCGATCGTATGTTTAACTCAACAATGCTGCAACGAGGACAATACGGGTTTGAAGCTAAAGACTTTGCAGATCGATGGAAATGTATGTTTTTTTTTTTCACTGACTACAAAATAAAAGAACACGAACGGCAGCCAGCTCGACAAACGGCGACCACTTCTTTTAATATTTTTCAAAGCATAACCAGAGTCGGTTTGTTCGCACAAAATGCAAATTCGACGATGACCAAATATTTCTGCTCGTCCACCTTAGGCGCCATCTTCCCGATCTTCCGCTGCGTGAAGGCTGGAAGAGTCGATAGAAAAGGGCGTTTAGATGCACGAGACTGGCGTTTGACTGCAATAGATCGCCAACGTCCATTCCCGTTGTTGGTGACGAATCGAAGGAGAACACCTGCAATATACACTGGTTCGAGAAAAAGACGAAGGAAAAAAGACAGCAGGAACAACGCCATACGGCAAATAAATGGCAAACAGGAACAGGATACAGCAGAACCACGACACTGCTGTAATTAAGCTGATGTTAATTAATTTGTTATGATTAGTATCATCAGATAAATAGGTGTGATACGAAACATAGTGACGATGCGGAAGTTCTGTGCGGCCATGTATTTGTTTTCAGAGTGAATTTAGGTTGCAGTTCGTGTTCTGCTACAATTCTTAGATGAGTTATCGTTGTTAGCAAATGACTGTATAGCTAAGTTGTGCCGGCAATGATCGCAGTTACTTGTTAAATTTTTATGTGCGTAGAGCCATCACCTAGTGTCATATAGCCGGAGCCGCGTTGTATATAGTTTAATATGTGCTACCCTTCACCGCGTATGCATGTCTGAAGTCAACGAACGACATACTCGTCGAAAACTTCTCCCCAGGGGTGTCGCAGTTCTTGTCTAACAATGAAATTAACTTGCATATTATCAAGTGTGTACCTATTGACAGCCACAAATTGTACTTCGTAATATTTGTACAGTGCCGAACGGTGACCAAATTCATTAACCGAAGTAATAGAACTTTTCGATATCTACGTCCGGTAATTCAATTAGGTGTTAATTTAGGTGGCTGGACATCATCTCCGTCGTTAGTCAATTGGAGCAGAAACAATACGAGCCAAATCAATGCAAATGAATAAATAATCGAAAACACTATCAGCCTTGTACGCATAGTAAACCTCACTAATACGTGGTCTTTCGTGCTCAGTTATTACAACGCGCAGCTAAGTGACCGACCCAAACTTAAAAATCTCCCTTCAGTCGCCGCTATCTCTAAGCGTATTTCGCTATTTCAGCTGGAGTTCTACTCATAGAGTAACCCGTATGCTTCACGCGGATAACGAAGTTCCCACAAAAGTGATCCCGAGACCACAGACTTGAAGGAAGAAGCGTTTCGTGTTTAAAGTCCTAGCAGAGGCTTTTTGTGTCCTACGACGGCCATTTAAACCGCTAGATATCATTTCACACGATTGGCTCTCACCACGAAACAAAGTATGTCGAGCAAAAGATTCGAACCTAGGTTACTACGTGTCCCTTCTTGTAACAGTCACACACGTTGCTCATTCTACTATCGAGGGAACAATAGCAGCTGGTTAGGTTTAGTCATATTATTGTTGCCATAAGACCTGCTACCAAAAACATTAGGTCCCGGGGACTAGTTGGTTTAAGTAGGCCATCAGGTATATACATGTACACAACATGAGGATCAATAAGCCAGAATTTTAATATCTTTGCAGAGGAACCATTTTAGCGTCGCATTTCACGTGCAACGAAGCGACGAGTGCGTAGTACCCTGTAAGATTTTGCTGCCCCGATCTTACGAAGCTTTTATCATCTAAAGAGAGATTTACACTTCAGGCCATTACGCATCCTAAATACACATTTTCCCACAACATCATCCTAAGAATCGTGAAACCTCTGGTGCTACCCACAGCACGGTATTTTGGCCGACGTCATAGTCGATACTGTTGCCCCCAAAGCTTCCAAACAGACCGATCTTGAACTGATAATCGGCTCCCGACAGTGGAACGATATCGTTTAAGAATTAGAGGAATTAGATCTGAGCAGTGAAGCCTGCGCGAGAGCTGATCATTATGACTATCCGAAACGAGCTTCTATCACGTGCGCATACATTCACAGACATGCGTGCACATCCAGCTGGCCTGCACCGCGGCACTTTGCTAGATCTGTCGTAAAGTTCATTGATCGCGTCTAACTAGCATGACTACGTCGTGCTAGGCGCAATGTCAACTACGGTTATCCCAACGACAACCAACATAGGACGACCTTGCTTTTGCTTGCAAATTTCGAACGTGGCTCAGCGGTCTCGTTCCTTTGCTGGCGGGCGCTTAGTCTGAAACCACCAACATTACGCCAGACTACTCAACGTATATCTGTGCGGCAATAACAGTGGAGCTTGCAGTCATAAAACAAGTTGAGCCACGAGTAAATCGGTTGAGAAGGTACAATTTATTTGCACTGTTAATCAACTGAAACTGATTTTTATGTATCGTATGTTTCGTTTCAAGGGCACATAATAGTCCAATGGTTGCAACGACAAACAGCTTCGTCTTATTCTTGAGCGAACTGACTGATATACGAGGGCTCTGAAATGTATCGGGGGCACTTTGTCTACATTAGATTTCCATGGAGAATCGCGACTGGCATTGGGCCGTTTTGTAGGAAGGTCCATCTAATAATTAATTGCACGTCGGACGATCATCAGCCACCTCGTCCTTAGCATATATGGCTGCTGCTTCCAAATCCTTGACTCCGTCTCAGCCATATTTCGATTCGTATGTAGCATAACAACCGCGCCACTAATCACACTCACACATATACATATATGGGTGTGACTTGTCAGATGTATATACATATAGATATGTGATGATAGTGTATAGGAGAGATGTTACTACGTTTATATTAAGCAGGTCTACGCCAAGGTCTGCAGTGTGCAAAGTCGCGGAGCGTCATCAAATAGAGCTAATGTGTGTCCGTAAGCCCACTAAAAGGTTTTGAGTCTCATTCCACAACCACCTTGTTGTTCCATAGCTCTCATTGTTCGAGAGCTGAACCAATGCCAAAGCTGTAAGAAAGATCAGCAGGGGCCGACAAGGGGCACTATTACGATTGATCCTTACGGAAAGCTCATGGCGGTTACGAAATGACAGACGAAGAAACCTCAGCTGGACTAAATAAGATATAAATTAGTAGCGAACTAGGGGTAATTGGCTGTTTGCCTGACTGTTACTGCTACTACCGATGCAAAACGAGTGGGCGATGAAATCGAGACAACGGAACGACGCTATGGCAGTGCATTTCGACGCTGTTCGCTACTCCCCTCTGCGTCGTCGATGCTGACTCAGGTCGCACCGCTGCAACGTTCCATTCTTTCCATCCGTATAAATTCGTCGTCACCAGCAGCGTTAGTAACAGCAACGGTAGCACAACTGCCGCTTGTATGACAAACGTATACGATGCAGCCAGGGTGATGGAGTGATGAGGGTGACCTGGTGGGTGTGTGGGTGGAAGGTAGGAAGGCAAAGCTTGGTGGTTCACTCATCCGTCTGCCTGCCTGCCTGCCTGCCTGCCTGCCTGTATGCGTGTACGTTCACCTCCGCCAGCTGCTACTACTGCCACCCGCCACTCGATCCTTAAAAGTACTTGATAAGTACGCCGGCGACCGGCAGAGGGCGCTCTCGGGGGCTCCAACCGGAGCAACCAATCAGGCGTCGAGTCCACCAGTAGCATCAGCAGCAATATGGACTCGTTTACACAGGCGCGAATCGTTGTAATGAGAGCCAAATGGTGATGGTGACGAAATGACGATGACAACCTCGGCTAAAGCACAATGAGAGCGATATCGTCTGTAAAGTCGCACCCACGTTCGCCATCAAACGCATGGTGGCCTGCTTGCCAGCCAGGCTGCCTGTTGCCTGAGCGGATCAACCCTATGAGCAACTGCGCTGGAGGTAAGCATTTCGACAGAACACAAACATAGACACACACAGCCGCCAGGCATAGGCAATACAGGCGGCCCTGTTACAGCTGCGGCCGTTCGTTCAGCAGAGCTGAGACAGACGGGTCAGCCGATATTAACGACGCTGCCATTACGGTCGAGCCACTCTCAACACGCGCTGCTCTCACGATGATGCTCAAACCAGCAGCCCCAGACAACAAACCAAACGCCTCCCCTCACCCCCATCCGTTCATTTCGACTCGTTCCCTCCTCCTAGGACACATGGTTAGACGACGGAAGGATTGCACCGCAAGCAGGCATTGCTGCAGGCGAACAGCAGTAACCGACGCCGTGGCTTGTCGATGTCGTCATCGCCTTGATAGCTGTTAACATAACGAAACCCCGTTGAGTGAGGAGAAACTGATAGACAATCGCTCCGCCGATGAGCCGTCAGAGAGCTTATTCTGCTCGATGTAAAGGGAAGCGTTCCATGATTAAATAACGCTTATTCGGTTATTATTATTGTTGGTAGATGGTGTTTTATATTTGAGGGGGCTGTAAGCATAACTTACATTCCATATGCCTGAGAATGAAAAAACCAAAACTATAATGCGTCTAAGCGTGAAACAGGCCTCGCTCTTCGTGCGAAGAGCAGCTAATACAGGAGGATAATCTTCCGGTAAGACTGCATTTATAGTACTGATGTTACTTTTCGTTAATTTCACAATACGTGCAACACGCGGGTGGCATCGTTGTTTCTTCTAACGCAATCATATGACGAGAAGTATATAGCTAATTTCCGTCATCGATGCCCCCAGTAGAGCTGGTAAAGAGCTCATTATTCGAAGCAAGTTATAGGAGTAACGATATAAAACAACACTAAGATATCACCGAAAACTTAGCCGCAATTATTGCTCGCCTCCCGATGCCCTGACCTTAATATGTTTGACAATAAACTTAGACTAGAAATTAGAATTCGAAATGCCATCGTTTATGCGCTACGGAAATGATCAATCAGAGCGCAACATCATAGGCCGCGCGTATTTTAGATGTTGCCACGCTATATCTTTTCACTTAGCGACTCCAATACATATCGCTGCAAGTAGCATATTTATATGCACATTGGGTACTAAATAGAGACTTCACGCCTTCATAACTCGATACGCCAGGAACGTAGTAGCTCTGCGTTCTATGATGCGTCCTCAATGCCCCGCCGGTCAATGTGTAGCGCTTTTCTACTCGGCTGGAGTAGATGACGTGTACCATCAGGCAGTTTATTTCCACGCAGAAAAAATCCACCATTGGACCTCCGTCCCCACTCATCGACGGCGACATCAACATCACTGCGTAGGCGCCGGCGCCAGCGTCGGCGTATCGGTATCGGTCCGTCGCCGCCGCCGTCGTCGTCGTGGTAGTGGTACTACCGAAAGCCGATGAGAAAGCAGGCCAGGCGAGTTGTAAGCAAGTAAGCAAACGAACGCATAAGAGCCGCCATCCAATCCAACTTAACAGACATGAACGAACAACGGCGAACCGGTTCGTCATCCGCAGGAACATCCTCTACTGCCAAGCGTCGCTATCCCAGCGGCACCAAAGGCGATAATATAGCTGCTGCCGCTGCTGTTGGGGACAGCACAAGTGGCAGGCGTCGTGCTGGTCTGTGTCGGTTACTGCTGTTAACGCCGATGTCGCCGTCAGCAGAGCAAGCTGGCGGCCGAATCATCCACCTTATCTGGTAAAAACTGAGGAAACGGCAAGAGCGCGGACCATTTATACCGGTGACCTGGACGCAACCATGACAATCGGCTCGACCGACCGACCGACCGACCAACCAACGGCCAGCGCAAGCGAGAACCAGAGACAAACCGGCCGACTCACAGAGCCCAACGCTGCTCCGTCCTGTAAAGCTCCTGCAGCCGAGAGAGACCAACGGTGCAGCGAAGAAAGGCAACCCAACACTAGTATCCCGATGAATGAACCGTCGAAACCACTGCGACCGCTACGGCCGCCGGCCAACGCTGGAGTATTGCTCGCCAGAAGCAGACTCGTTCACTCGCCAAGTCATACATGCGCACGCTTACACAAAAACAGGAAAAAATAAGGGCAAGGAAAACAAAACAAGAAAACGCCTGGCATATTCGGTGTGATAATAACTATGGCGACAGCGGCAACAGCACCAGTTTGAAGAGCCCACGCACGGCCGGTACGTGGGACAGAGCGAGGCGACCGACTGCTTTTAACAGGACAGAAACAGAATACTAGAGAAACATGGGAAAATATCGAAAGAGCGTTACCACAAAACGGCACAGGAGGGCCATAACGGCTGCTCCATGAGCAGGAAAGCAGACGACGAACAACGGAGCGATGGACGCACCGACGCTCGCTCGCTCGCTCGCTCTCATGACGCTGTTACACCACTACGACGACGAGATCCACGCTGGCAAGCCCAGCGTTCAGCGATTTTAGCCAAGCGACGACCGCAGCTTTAGGCGGTGCCTGGCTGGCAGCAAGGAGCGAAGGTAGCGGTGGTCGTGATGATAATGATGATGTCGGTCGTAGGTAAGACAGAGGTGATGGCGCAGTATGGCGCCGGCCTCTCGTTGCTGTCGTTCGTTGTGCAGGTTTGAGGTAGAGGCGGAATACCCCGAATCTCCAGTCCTTATCTAAAGTGGCGACAGCATGGATATAGCCAGACACGAGAAGACAACGAGTTAACAGGGACGACTGGACGCACAAGCAGACTCGTCGACGTAGAACCAGAGAGCTTACACCATCAGCACTTCCAGTGGCAAAGGATCAGCACACGCAACCCAGTAAATTGTACTGACTGACAAAGAAAAGATCCGCCGTAACAGCACATTAAGTTTGTTGTTCTGTTCTATATTTCCTAAGGCAGGATGCGTTATAGGTGAACGAAAAATAGAAAGGCAGAGCAGGAGGAAGCGGAAACAAAAACCGGCAGCATCGGAATAGGGGCCGAGGGATGGCTCTGACCCCACACACACGCCACCGGTACTACGCTACGGTACCAAACCGTAGTGTGCGGCACGAAGCTATCCACGGAACGAGCACGACACAGATAGAAGAAGACTATTGCATGAGAACAATTATTATAGAGCAAACGCACTCAGCTGTTGTATAAAGTATGTTAAAGCGTATATACGTATTTATACATGTAGATAATATGTGTTAACTGAAAGCAGTAGGAGCTCCAGCGGCGGTAACGGGTAGCAGGCAGCGATGGAGGGCACAGGTCAGGTATCAAGGCCATCAGCTCTACCGAGGAAGAAGGCAACGTCGGTAAGGGTGGAGAAACAGTTATTCGAAACGAAATTAGTGTGTTCGTAGGAACCTGAAACTACGACCGACACACTACCATCGTTGCTGTCGAAAGACGACTACCTACCCACCAAATCAGCCGCTGCGTAAGAAAAGACCGTAAAGATGAAATAATACTCCGTGCATTCGTAGCAACATCATCATCTCGGCCGTTTAGACGACAAAGCGGAATCAAGACAGTCAAGTAGACCCTCAATCACAGGATCACCGTCCATCGTACACCGCTGGTTTAATACACGATGGATGAACACTGAACGTGATTACCTCAACGTTAATTTTCCGTTTTTCAATCAGTGTTTCACGCTAGATTCGAGCAACACGAATGTAGGAAGATCGCCCACAGTACAGAGAAACGTCGAAATACTGCTTTTTTTATTATTTGTATAAGCTTAAAACACGATTGCAGCATAGACCCATGGCATCGTGTGCCTTTGCACGCATTCATATATATATATATGTATATGTAGGAGCTTAATTTGTACGTGTGACTCGATCACTATCTGCAGCAATTAAGCAACACATATACTATGGTAACAACTCTGTTATTCCGATAAAACAACGGCCCGTACCCGGCTATTGCCATTCATATGGACTGCTCAAAAAACCTTACCGTCCTCAGCAGTAGTGCCATTAGGAACTCATTTGAATAGAAGTATGAAGGCTAGCTTTCCTTTTTGGGCGTTACTGTTCGGCTATACGTTTTTTACAGCTCAAACATGTGCGTGTCATATGTTCTCTAACTCGTATCGTTAGCTTTTTGAGTAGACGAGATACCGGTTGGCGGTCCCGGCAAACGATACGCAATGTTTATCATGTGAAGTATTAGAAATCTTAATTCCTCTCAGTATGAATTGTCACCCCAAGTAGCACCCCAGTGAGCTCCAGGTTTGCTAATATATAGCAACTATCGCCAACATACGCACTATAGTTGTCTCAAAAAGAAACTGTACTAAGCAGACTACGTCTCTGACACGGACTTAATTTTTTCTTTTTTGCTTGATTCTGTCTTCATACTTTCCTCATCGTAATAGATACTGTATCTACACGCTCGGTCATATATTTCTGTATCTATTTCGGGGTCTTACAATGTAAACTCGCGTTTTCGAAGACAAATAAAGTTCATTCAGTCAAAACACGCCGCCTCAAGCGACTAAATAACGGAGAATGCTACTTAGCAGGAAAACTACCGATGCCTATTATATTCTAGTTACGTGTACATAGTAACTCTGAAGTAAAGCCATCTAACCTACAGAACGCCAGGCTACGCCTGTACTAACTTTGCGTAAGTGTTCATTGAAGGCGGCCGGATACAGGGTGCAACACAAATTCGCTAGCAATCCTCATCTCATACAGATCTCTCGAATCGAAGCAAACCATGTTCTAATAGCGCCTCAGAATACACCAGCTAAAAACGATCGTCTCAGTTCTATACTGCACCCCTAATTGCAGATATCACTTAGAACTAATGGAGCAATTAACTTATACGCTGGACCACTACTATCTACCTACCGTCAACTCATAGCGGTTCAGTAGACAATTTAACTTTCAGTTGATTCGCTAACAGCTGAACTTTAGCCATTTCAGTTCGAGCCGAAAAAACGGCACTTGGTCAAAGCGTGTAGGAATAAAATGGCCATATAACGCCATAATCCTCGGTACGTTAGAAGAACGTTTTTTCGAGACCTTACAAGCATGGCATCGGCAGTGATACTCGACAGTAGCCTAGAAATTCGCGTTCGCGTTGTTGGTCGTCACTGAGGTACGCGTGCAGATATCCCAAGCGATCGCCGGCTTGTGGTAGCAATTCTTAATAAGATAAGGCTTGCATATATACATAAGCCTTGTGGCAATCGACGGTAAACAAAATTAAATTTGTAATAACATGCAAATAAGGCTTGTTATCGGAACAAACCCACTGTCTCACGACAGTGGGTTTGCTCCAATGATTCTTAATAAATGTCCCATAAGTATCTCTATAAGGGCGGTAGGAAACAATTCTCGCTCTATTCGTCAGGTCAAAGTTATTCTCCGCAGTAACAAATGTAAACAAATGCGAAACCAGTCAAATTAAGCTGCCCATTTATACTTCCCTATCAGTAATGTATGCTGGTTTTCCGTTGCGGACGTTTTTATACAATCTTATTAGAAACGATAAAGGGTGCAGACATGATTTGATCTTTTTATTGTTACGCTGTCCGAAAGAATTGCATGCTACCCTTCGTGCTTCACAATATGGCGTTAAGAGTTAAGAATGCTACAGTACCTTCTAACCGAATTTTAAACAATCCTAATACGACCAACGAGCCGTTCGAGAACCGAAAGTTTCAAATAGTTTGACCAGGTCATGTGTTTCTGTTGTATATTTATTATTTCCTGTACGTGGGCTTCCTGTGTTTTGCCAAGCACATCCACTGATGTACATCCATATTTAAGTGTCTCGTGCGTGGTCACTGAAACAAAGCACTGCTGTTTGCCGTCTGGTTGCATAGATTCTTTTGCTCTGGCCTTCTCTTGCCTGCAACCACGTGTTAAGACCGGCTGTTTGATTGTCGTCAAGGCAGTGCACTTCGATGTAATTGGCAGGCCCTTTTCTCTTCATAATAGGCGTGTCCATCCCGTCTACCTTTTGAAAGCTGTTTCTTTCACTGTTATTAACGTCAGTTCCCTTGGCTTCGCGGCGTTACTTCATTTCTACGGCGAAGTATCGCCATATCAAGCTTATAACCCAGCAAACCAAACACGCCGAAACAGAGCCCATCATCATCAGCATTACAATAATCAGCAATTATGCCTAAGTCCACGGCCACCTTCATCCCTGAGGCTGCCATTAGCAATTCCGTATTGTTCGCACCGGCAGAAACGACAGTACTACTAATAGGGCGAACAACAGCGAAGCCATCCGGATCCCCGGAGCCGCAGGCGCACGACACTCGTTTTAGGTCCCACTTCATAGGCACCAATCCCCAGACTCGTCGGGGCAACGGCCATGATGGACTGGAGCTGATGTTGACTTTGGTGATGTAGCACTGATGATGTAGCGATGTATGTATGCCATGGGCAGTTAGGGAGGTTGGCAGGCGGACCCGTAAACGCATGGCCACGCATGGACCTTGGTGCGTTCAGCGTCACTGGCATCGTCCGGGATAGCGCCTGATGGCGGGTAAGAGCTGATCCTAACGTTGGTGCAGCCGCCGCGGCTCCACGAGGACGCACACCCGTCGCTGCGATGGCTGCGATCAGGCGAATCGTGCCTTACGCAGGCCGCGACGGCAGCTGAAGCAGCAACAGCAAAAAGCGAGCAACAAGCGAATGCAGGCAGCCACGACCTGTACCGTCGTGCCGTGCTATTCCATCTTATAATGTCGCATCCAGGCGTCGTCATCAGCATTCACATCATCATCAACAGCGGTACGTACAATTATAACTACAACACCGGCATCGAATAGTAGCCGGCAGAACGACCACCATCAATAGCAGCTGTGGCGGCCTCGCCGCCAACGCGGCGAATGCAAACGTTGCTTGATTGTACCTACTAAGTTAATAGCAACCTAGCTATTAATGGCGGTGCTAGTCTGATAGCGCAGGCTGCGTCTGTAAATCCTCTGAACGCCCAACAACGACAACAACATTACCTTGCTTACTGACGGCACGGCAGAAACCAAACCTACGCCGACGCCGTACTACATCACCACCTAGCTACGCCCCCTTCCCGGGCCACCATCGTTACTTTCCTACATGCATGGCTATGTCATCGTCGGCATGAACATCACCATCATCACTAGTAAACAGCATCAGGCACTGAAGCCGCGATGCAACAGCATTGCGTACAGCCACCAGCGCAGTAATACTGAGCGTGACGACGATGGTGCTTGCCCTCGAGCAAGCCAGCCAGCCAGTCAGCCAGCCAACAACCCGATGCCACTAGTTAACCGCAATAGTTCTGGTGGTAAGCGGACGGGTGGGTCAAGCAATAATACACACATACCGAAATATAATATCTATTTGCTGCTGTTAATACGGCGATAAACAGACATCGAAGCATAGAATAGGGGGAAAAGAGGCTGCAAGCATCGTATTCATGCTGTGGATGTTGCTGCTGCTGCTGCTGCTGCTGCTGCTGCTCCTATTCTGTAGCCATCCATGGCTTTCTACTGGTTGGTTGGCAAACCACAGCAAACGACGACAACAACAGCGAAGGCGACGGACGGTAGAGCCTCGGTGGGCCATATCATTTCATGCCATCCCCACACCAGCATCATCTGAAGCAGCAGACATAGCACGGCGCGCTTCGCTGCCTGGCGTTTCCCGTCGGCTTGCTTACTTGTTCGACGGGTGCGCGACAGGGCGACAAGCGGCGAGTCAACAGCAGGCGTCTCAACGAACCAGACAAGCAGCTAGCAACCAAGCGTGTGGGCGGCTGGGGAGCCGACGCGCTACCACCATCGCCATCACTAGCAGCAGCTTGCTCATCAACAACAGCGGCAACGAGGGCGAACGCTGCTACGGACAAGCATCAGCGACTGCAGTAGTTGTATCAGGCCGTCGAACTACAACAACAACAACAACAGTCGCAGAGACCTTATGAGTGGATATTGTTGTGGCTGAGCGACGGACGGGCCGACCGACCGACCGACCGACCGAGGGAATGTTACTGCATCCATTGTTGTAGGAGGAAAGGAGTTCGACGAGTCTGCTGTCGTTGCCGCCGCCGTGGAACCCCTATGTTTACTGGACGTTTTATCACTGTGTTAAGGCTGAAAGGTAAAAGGTCGCAAACGGGAAAAAACTAAGAACACCTATAGCAACAGCCGTGTGTTACAGACACTGCTGACTATGGAACTATTCTATTCAATATCAGAATAGAGTTAGTTATCACCTGCAAAAACGATTGTTCCCATGGGCTGATTTAAGGGTACTCGGACGATTCCAGGCATGGACACGTACAGATATATCATCATGTAATATCGATAACGAAATTCTTATAATAACAAATACAGTCTGAACTGGCTCGTCGCGTATATACGATATATATCTACGTTAAGCTCGATCAGATGTGTCAACCAATAGGGCGGGGGGGGGGGAGCTGTCAGGGACATGAAGCGTCGCCGTGATTTGTGGAAGGTTGCACCTCTTCTTTCTACTTCAGTTTGTGTCGCAGCGTATGTATCGTCATTTAACTGTTGGCGTGGCTAAAATGCTACGTCAATACACTTAGTCTAAGAAAAACGGGTCATCAACGTCTTTACAATCTTCAACATGCTCACTGCACTGCCCCCTAAGGATTATCATAGTGATACTGCTGCCGTTGTTGTTGATGATGATGATGACAGTGGATATCCAAAGATGATGAGACGAAGAGGTGGCGTCGGCCGCATCAATGACAGTCAGTGGCCACGAACGGCAACCAAAGCACAACTTCAATGGCAAAATAGATATAGATATATTATCAAAATATACATTATCGTGTATTTTAGGCCTTCTCTATTTCGCACCGCTGCTCGCTCTCTTCTTCGTCATCCTGTTGCTCCTGTACGGACGGTTCAGAATGACACAAGAAACTCAGCCCCAGCAATCGCTACTGGCGTTTTGCTCTCTTTGCAAGCGGGCGTTATACCTTCTGATGAAGGAAGCAAACAACGCGCAATGAATGAATGACAGGTTTGATAGACGGTGCTATCGTTAAGAGTGTCGCATCCGCCAAAAGCAATGTCGTTACCTTCCACCTTGCTACAGTAATAACAATGGCACGATCCGTGCTAATACGAGATGAAGCTCGCGTTTTTGCCCATGTCAGCAGTCAGCATTCAAGTCCCATAAAATACTTAAGAGCTTCAATAGTTTAGCTACCTATAAATTGTACAGGCAACATTTGAGCTAAGTACCTTATTCGTCCTCTTACTGGGTTACTCTAATATTCTAAAGATTCTGTAATTTAGATTCTGTCAGCTTATGTCGAAGTCTTTTCAGCTCTCACGTACACGTAGATGATGTATATATATACATACATACATATATATACACACATGTACGTGTATCTGTATCTGTAGCTCTAAGAATAAGAAATTCATGGTGATTCGTGCTATTCAAAACCAAGGCACCGATCCTTGCCAACTTGTCTCATTTTAACACGGCTCAGTATTGCTGTAACTTTAATTTCACTTTATTAGCGCCGTTGCTTGTAGAAAGCTGTTATCTTCGAGCTACAGATCACGCCTTCCAGACATCTCACACTCAGGGAGGAAGCGATCAAAAGCATCATCGGCCATCATTCAAAGCTTTTCGATACCGTCGAGTCGATAGCTAATAGGATGAGACTTCAATATCGTTTGTACGCCCGCGCTGTCTCAAAGTCAGACATCCTCCGGTGACAACTGACAAGGTAGTCGTTTATATATATATATATATATATATATATATATATATACAATTGTAGAATGAAACAAAGTTAAACCCTCGATGGTAAAACAGAGAGATGAGATGCATCTTGCGCTTCCGATTTTCGTCTAGACAATAGTCGCACAGATGTGACAGCCACAGCGATCACCTTTCTGACCTGGCAATAACGGACCACGGCATACGAGATGCCCCTCATAGAATCCCCGTACATCATAACTAACTTAGCTAAATCGTTAGATTATTTTTTTGCCTGGCCAGAACATTAACTAGCCCCCAGCTAGTAGAGCAAAGCAAACGCAAACCTGCGGGTTTAGTCGCGTAGTTGAGATCTCTTGTCGCTGCGTCTACCCCTTTCCTTATACTTCACGACCGACAACACCGTCACCGTCACCGCCGTTGTCGTCGGCGCCGGCGCCGCCGCCGCCGGCGCCGCCGCCGCCGCCACCGCCACCGCCACCGCCGACAACATTTCAAACGAAGCCATCGTGAGCGTGACGGCACTACTTCTTTAGCATTATGTAAAAGAAGGAGAAGTCAGAAAGATCGAGGGTAAACAGCAGCGGCCTCAATGGCTGCCTACCGAGCTGGCTGTGAGTAACGAAAGTGAAACCTATTCGATCTGTATGCGTTACAGCATTGCCAGAATGCCATCTACTATAGCGCCAGCAGCAGCAACAGCGACGTCATCATAAAAAAAAGACAACGAAGGAGCCGATTTGCCGCCGCCGCCGTCGCTGTTAGCTCCGTTCGCGGACTTTCTTCAACTCGTCGTCTCAACAACACCAAGAGAGTCAGTAGTACTGCGAGCGCACCGAAGAAGACTCAACGGCAGCGGCGGAAACGACGCTAAAACAGCCCTCGACAGCGGTGATGCCGGCGATACAGCCACGTTAAAGCAACAATAACAGACGTTAGTTTTTTTTTTTTCTCGAATTCTGCTTATTCTGCTGCTGCTGCTGTTTATCTGTATATGCTATTGCCCCGTTTGTGTCTATGTGCCGTGGACGGGGTGCTCTGAGCGGCATCAGCGGCAGTCATCTTGAGGCCGTTTCATGGCGTTCGCTGCACTGAGCAGTGGCAGCAATAATACTAGTAAGAGTGGTTAGAACGAGGCTGGCGCCGAGGGAGCGACCAAACTGCTTGATGTATTTGCGTCTGTGATTCTCTGTCTTCTGTGTATAGATGTGTATGTATGTATGTATGTATGTCTCTGTGCGTGCGTGACTGAGTGCGCGAGTCTAGATTAGTGAGCGATTGTGTGTACATTCTTCCAGCCTGTGCGGCTTGCCCTGTGCTTCTGTCTGTCCGTCTATTGGTCTGTTGGTTAGCTGTGTGCGCTCGGCTGGTGAACGAGCCCGGCGCCCCGCCGCGCTCATTTGGAAGTTTTCCAAAGAGCGACCGCGCACCCGCGCGAGGGTCTTCGTGCCCACCATCAGCATAACCGGCGCTGGTAGCTCTGGCAACTCAACGCTGCCACACCACAGCAGCGCAGACGCACACGGATGGACACACATACAAACTGTGAGAAAAGAGCTGCCTTCTGGTGTGCCAGACATCAGAAAGAAGAAGAAGAAAACTCATGTTAACTGCTGCTGCCCCATCGTCAACAGTCACTGCTACGTTTCCCATTATCCTTCCTTTAGGAACAGCAGCAGCGGTCATGAGAAGCGACACCGTCGCTGCTGCAGCTGCCATCGCCGCCGTAGTTACTCTCGCTTCTTTGAAGATGCGGCCATGCTGCATGGCTCTTCTGTCCCTGCGCACCTCCATCTTACCCCGGTTTTGTTCATCCTCACCAGATAAATTATTAGCTGAGAAGTCGCTTTGAGTCATTTAAGGCTCTAGTCGACGGTACGCTTAGCGAGTTGCAGAATCATCCGTCGAAGAGATGCTAAGCAGACGATGCTTCGAGGTCGAGAGGAATGGGGAAAATATGCGAGGGAATCGCCACAATATCCATACAAGTACGAAAAGCTGTCTCCCGTGTGAAGTTTGTCTGATTCGTCGGATAGGTGTGCTTTACTATATGCCCTTGGCGCGGGTGGCAGTGACGAGGTTGGCTGCATGCTAATAATAACTGGCAATAATCAGCAGACGTCACTCATGGTAATCTATCTATATATCCGCACAGGTATCGGCCCACACGGGAGCAACGCGTTGCAATGCCCCGCGCGGTTTTGTCACTGTCCGTTATATACAGTGTTCTAGGTGATGAGATGCTAGCGAGGAACGAACGCAAAACGAATGACGATGTCACCACTACAAACTAACAGACAACGGTTACATTGTTTTTACTGTTGTCGTTGTTGTTCACGTAAAACGTAGCCGTCAACACTGGCCGAGCTCCCATGACCACTAGAGCGTCGTCTCCTGTGACGACTGCTGGTTATCCTCGCGTATTGTTTCTCGCTGTGTACTCAAACAGCGAGCCACGCAGTCGGTACCAAAGCAGCAAAGACGATCCGACCAGCTGACCGTGGGAGGTGAACAAGAACCGTTCCCACGTCGGGCCGTTTATACGTATTGAACGTCGATACCCTACACGATTGCCGCACCATAGAATTAGGCACAACCCACAATTGCCGCAACAACATAACTATGCGAGTAACATAGACATTATATATGATGTCATCGTACTGAGCCTAGAGTGCGCTGTACAGGAGTATTGGGGTATCATTCTGTTTGAAGTCGATATTGCTTATTAAGGCAAGATCCTCACAAGAGGCGTGAATGCTCCTAGCAAATATATATAGTATTTAGCTGCGGCCTCTAATGCAATTCTCATTACAAACGGCAACAGTCTTGTAATCCATTTCGATAACAATTCTTCTCGTTTGTGAATTCCATCCCAGTACCTGTCAAAGGGTTCAGACGTCGTGTCTTACCTATTACACTCAATAGATGAGACAGGGAAATGCCTGAAACATATCTTAATCTACCCAAACAATCTCTATTTATCCACTTTCAATATAAAAAATTCAGCACAAGCTTATATATGATCACTGCCCTTTGCCTGTTCCTCGATGTAATATTATAATCGAAGAGCAATATAAATCGGACACTGTCAATTCTTTGTAATATTCAAAATTTTAAGTATAAAGCACGATTTCTGCTAGAACCCTCTTTTTCTGTCCTATCATCGCATTTGAATGTCAATTGTTGTCGAATATTCTACAGATGCGATATACCATGGGCAGCGCAGCGTAAAATGTGCCCTGTCATGTTAGCTAGGCGTTTGTACTGCGAATCTCTCTCACTTAGGGCCCCAAGCCGACTCAAACAGTTAGTTGCTACTTGTTCACGGTCGCGCCAAAGGAACTGAAGGGCTTGCTGTTCGCTGCAAAGGCCGAAAGCCCCACCAGTCCAAACGAAAGAAAAGAGGGAGAAACGTTAAGAGCGCGACTAAGCGGCGGAACCAGCAGGCTACGCCATCATCGCCGCTACCGATGCCAACGGCAAAGGCCACTTGTCGGTTCTGAAGTCAGATTAGGGGGCTGGCTAACTCCTGGATCCTATCAGGGCTGCTTCGCGACCACGGCCGGTACGAAGGAACGGATTTTACCCGATCCTAAAGGAATGAGGCAAGACAACAACATGGATCCCTCCCACAGCCTCAGTCGTAGCTGGCGTTCTGTGCATGTGTTCATGTGAATGTGTGTGTGTGTGTGTGTGTGTGTGGCGTGTGTGCGTGTGCCCCAGTCTGCCGTTAGCACTTTCTTTCGTCTGTTCCGGCCGCAGCAACAGAAGCAGCAGCAGCAGCAGCAGCAGCAGTAAAAACAGAGAAGATCGTGGGGATTTGTGATGAGCGTTGTATTATTCTGCCTTTCCTCTAGTTGTCCGTAGGGCGACAATCTTTTTGTCGTCTTCTCTCTGTCCTGTGTGTGTGTGTGTGTGTGTGTTTCTGTCTATCTGGCTGGTTGGCTGGCTGGCTGACTGGCTAGCTAGCCGGGCGTCCGTCTGGCTGCCAGTAATCTCAGTATGCACGCCGGCCACAGGACATCAGCCGCGACAGAGCACAGCTTTGGGTATTCGTAAGTGCTGCAGGAGGACCGGAAAGGGGGAGATGACTCCGCATAGCTATAACATAGCAGGGCCAGTGGCAAATCATGCGGTATTACCGGCCGTACACAGAAGAACTGCTATTCCCATCTTCTTGCTGTCCTCAGTTTTCTGAATATAATCCAACCCCCAAAGAGTGGGTTGGGCGATTGCTCCGAACGATGAGCAACACAAGGAAAACGACGACGGAGTCGACGAAGCGAAGTCTGTAGCGGCGGCGTCGACGCCAAAGGAGAATTCAAGTACAACTATGGCCTGTTACAAGTACTACAGTACTATTAACAGTCACTGATGCCATTATTGCAAGGTTATAATCCAGCGAGCAAAACTCTCAACGAAGAACCGTCACAACGATTATTATACAATGTTATATCTACACGTAAGTGCCGGTCAATAACATAAAGAACATGAATTTACTACTTTTTGTCATGGTGTGCTCGTAACGTTGTCATGTTGATTCCTGTATCTAAAGGTTAGGTCTGTCTAGCTGAAATGGCCCTAAAAATTGGTCTACTAATTCTGACGAACTGGGAGCCCATTTGAATCCTCGTTTGACGCGCGCGACTCATCCAAACAATATTAGAATGCATAACGTGTACTCCTGTACAAGGTTATGCAATCATCGTGTTCGACAAGTCTATTACTGCAGTACGACACTGTTGTCTATTAAAAAATGTATTAAGTTCAATAGTTTTTTTTTTTTTTTTTTTTTTTGTTTTAGTTTCTTGACTTGCAGTCGGCACCTTCCAGATCTTCAACACCCGACTTGAGTTAAAGTCGACTAGAAGAACTGAGAGAAAAATAGAAACTGTTTTTACTATTGCCGCGTAAACAGCACAACTTCATGATAGTTACGTAAAACCTGATATAATATACACAAACAAGAACACTAACGTTTGTTTGTCACGGATAAATTTAAATAAAGCCTCAGAGCATTAGTTGCGACGTGGGCTTTGCGTCTGAGAGATTTGACTTGAGATCGCAACTGAACGAGTCACAATCGGCAGTCACTTAGACGATTAGTTTATAGCACGCCCTGTTTATCATACATTATGTTTGTGCGTCATGGTTTTCATCATGCTGCCTCCAAGTTACCATCACAATCAAATCATCCTTACGGCTATAACTATCTAGTGCTGTTTTTTGCAATCGGATACCATTTCAATTGCCCGAATATTGCACAATACTTCCAGTAACAATCCTAAGACACTTAGGACACTGATAGTTCTGCTATTCTATAGAGTCATAAAGGTCGATTCGAGTTACCGCGTCATAGCAGCAACAGAACGGGTTCGACTATAAAATATCGGAAATAATAAGGCACAATCCAAGCGGTCTCTAGTTGACTAAGCAATATTATTATTGAACGGTTAAAGTTTCTCTTCCGGTCAAATTTATCGCATCACGGCAACAGAATCGCCATTGTCAAACGACAGACGTTGCCGCAAACCTTGACTGCGCAAGATTGCTACGTCACAATGAATTTCATTGAGCTATGTAGCCATTACTTAGCCCCCCTGTGCTCACATCGAGAGCGGAAACTGTTAATTCTATTGCGTAGCTCTAAAAGTCGCGTAACGTCTGTAATGCAAGAAACAAGTTGAGCGCAAAGCAAAAATCATTCGAGTCAGAACAGCGCTTCCAAACGCCAAAGTTAGAAAGGCAACATGAGCAACATAGAAAGAACAAAACACTCGCTAACAAACCCAAAATCTCTCGCGATTGCGGAGGGTGAGTCCTTCCGCTAGCTGTAACTACGCCTCACACTTCTTTCTAGGAACGTAGCTATCAGGGAAATTATGCAAGTGGATTGTCGTCCATTCGGAAAGCGTCACCAAAAGACCAAGTGTCCTCCCTCTAGTCCGCGCGTCTGCCCTATCGAAGGGCCATTACGTGCACAATTCTACCGGATAAAGAAATACGCGTACGAATGCTCCTTCTCCTTTCTCCCTCATACCTGACAAAGCTAGCGTCATCTGTCCGGCGCGTATTGCGTGTCTGAAGTCCTTTTCTGAAAGAACTATCATGTAAGGGTAGCATTTTCTTAACCTTAGAACAGCATGCAGCTGGGGGTTGTCTAGTATCTTAAACATGGTAACTGCTTGTATCATGTACGGGTTTCCATAAAACAATTACTCGCTGATACACTCATTAGCAGCAGCGACGGCGAGCAGCGTGATCATTGTCGGTCATCGTTATCACCCAGCCAATACGTTGTAGCATAGCACGACACAGACTACCGAATACCCAATTCAAAGGCCCCAGTATTACGAACAGCCTGTAATCGTACTCTACCACAATGTTAGATTTTAGCTAGTATGGCTATCGTGCTACTATTGTAGTAGAGGTTCGAAACTAGTCGGGCTTCCTTGTTCGCTTCTCGTATACAACGAACGAGTCGATCGTCAGCCGAGCAGCCAACGCGTGCTGGAAATGCACACGCCGGCAGTCCAGGGCCAAAGACAACCAATGCGGAGCGTCGTATTCGAGTTTAAGCATTCGTCATCGTATAACAATCACGTCACAGTCATGAATCTCTGTGTGATTGTTTATGTGCGTCAGTGCCTGTTTGTTGTTTAGACGGGGTCGTCGTAGACGACGGCTTGGGTGCTTTGTGGGTATGAAGTCGGTGCGACCATACGCCGCATTAATTTCTAGAACAGCTTACCGGTTAAACTTCCTCTCCTGCCATTGACTAGACGCGGTCGAGCCACACCGACGGATTGACTAGCTCGTATCTATCTTTTCCTTTATCGATGGTATCGGCGTGTGAACGATTGCGTGACAAAACAAGACAAAAGCTAAGGCAATCAAAGATGCAAGCCCAGCAGAGCAAACCGCAGTAGTATTTAGCTGGGCAGGTTTGATACACGCGTTGATCAAAACGTGTAAAAAGTCGCCAACGAATTAAAATAGTCTTGAAAGCTTTGTTTTGAGACTTACAACTGGGCTGAGCACGGTAAGCGGTTGATCACAATTCACCATACTTCGAGCGTACGCGTAGGATATCGTAGATTGCACGTACTATAGACCGATCAGCAATAGTGTGCTCTGAGTTCACGATCTTATTTGTGGCTTTCTCACTTGGTTTTCGTCTTTGTTTAATCCTTAGCACGACGACATTTGTCGGACTGTTGACTCTGATCTGTTTGTGCAAAAGCGGCGGCGGCGGCGGCGGCGGCGGCGGCGGCGGCGACGGCGACGGCGACGGCGACGGCGACAACGAGGACAACAACAATAACTTCTAATATAGTGGGTAACAGCCATTTGAATCTGTGCGGTTATCGGAATATTATAGGCTTCAGTTCTTTTCATACAGCCTTATTATCCACATGCTGCTGCTGCTTATGATAATCATAACAGGACACGCGCAGCAGACACGCATGGCTCTCGCGAAGTTGTCTGACGGTTGAAGGTTGTAACTCGGTAACTACTCGTGACGAAGGTGATCACAGTAATAAAGTCGATGGCAATTAGAAATTTTATATACACCAATCCAGTTTTCCAATAGTTATAGCTCTTTCACGAATTATATGATATGATCAGGTGGATGAATGGGCATGCACGAACTCACACAATCATCAGGCGATAACATTTATCGGCGCCACTATTTCACACGAAACTGTTGTACACGCAGTCAAGAATTGTAATAATAACAACAGCACAAGCGCGTGTGAATCATGAAATGCCGACATCCGCTGCTAATCGCACTCCAGCAAAGGGAGATCATTTCGAATGGCAGTGATCTCAGGCCAACCAATCCGACGCATCAGATTATTCGTTTGGGGGTATCCGTCCGATTGTCTATCTCGTTGTCGTAACATTTACGGCCGTAACATCAACAGCGGCGTTACGCTGATGCGCGCGAATACAGAAAGCATTTGTCATTTTTTAAAACGTCGTTGGGTACAACAAAATAAGGAGAAAATTCTTGTTGTTGCCCGACGACTAGCTCTCTTCTTGAACGTCAAAAGACATTCAAAGAACTGGCGACAAATAAACGACTGTTGCTGGCCACAACAGCGGTGATGATAACAACAACACAACTGTTTATGCGCGAGGTGGGGCTTCTTCCTTTTCTTTTTCGCGGCATTGGCGTTCGACGGCCGAACGAACCAATCCATCGTGAAAACGAAGTAACTGGAGGGTTCGGCCCCCGAGTCGACTTCGCTTTTGCACGGGACCCTTACTTGCTGGCTGTACATCGCGATCGTCGATCGCGCTCTGCCTACTCCTGTTGTTGCCGTTGGCTCGAATTCGCTTCTCGTTTACCGACCTACCGCGCCGCTCCTTCCTCAGCATGGGGCGCTTTGCGCTTGTTGGCTGGGTAGCGCGAGCCAAACGATGAGGTTTTCATCGATCGATGACTAGATGCCTCCGGCGTCCGCTGAGAATGGGCAAGCAACTGGGTATGATTTTCACTAAAGCTTGCAGCGAAACTCGAACCAACGTATCTCATTCGCCTCAGCAGTATTAAACGTTCAGTGATTGACCATCATATCATAAATTAGTTACTGGCCCAACGAGGGTTAGTCGTCTAAATGAGTTTGTCACGATGTCTTTCCAGCTGGTTACTCAGACGTGGCGCACTACAACGCATCTAGTCTTCGCCGAACGAGTGAATGCGGGCGAGCGCAACTGAGTGGCGAGGAGGTTGCGATGTTATCCGAGGAGTGCAGCCGCGGCGTCAGTAACAGCGGGAGCAGTAGCGGCCACACCGACGGCTGAGGGTGGATAGTGGCTGCTATGTGTGTTGCGCTGGCTGCTGGTGGACTGGTGGCCATAGAATCACTACTGGCTTGTACTATGCTGAGGCAAAAGCTGTCGCCGGCTATAGCTGAGTTGAGTAAGCCTGACTGCTGCCCTTATTGTTACTGCCGATCGGCCTGGATGGCCAGCTAACGTAGCTAGGCGACTGCTCACTCATGGTAGTAACGGTGGTGGTTAGGAGCCGCCGTTGCTGCTGGTCTCTGCGCTGATCATGGCTCTGGGCGACAACAGCTCGCGCTACGTCGGGTGTCCTCATCGACGACCGGCCGGTTATTCGGATGGGCTGCATCGGGCCGTCGCGATCTGCCGCAACGAGCCATATAGCTGCCGCTGCTGCGGTGACTGTTGTCGTTGTTGTTTCCGTAAGCGTTGTTGTTGGCCGGGATGCCAAGGCGACAATTGAGGGGAGGCTTTAGCTGACGTTGCTTGTTGCCACCCTACCCGTGATCGTCATTGACTGGTTCGTTGACTCCCGGGGGCTTCCTTCCTTTGCTCGGGACGATGGCCCTCCGAGAGACTGCGATTGGCAGCAAACAGCTATAAACTCTGCTACTGTGGCACCAGAAAGCCGCACCAGAACAGCAGCGTTATCTCGCTGGTCGGACAGCACAGCAACTCCACCTCAACAATTAAAGAAATAGCAAACAGAAACCGCCCCGCGCGGAATCGACAAAATCGCCGACCCAACAACCCATTGAGAGGCTGAAAAAACAAATACCATATGCGTACAGCGCATTCTAGACAGAGGTGAGGCTACAAGACGGTATTGTCCTTCGGACAAAAATTACTATAGACTAAACACCATTGCCACGCTACAGACTATCCGACATGATTGTTGTCTATTTAACTGGGGTTGTCTCTAACTGCTGCCGCCGCCTTAGACATATCATACAGATTTCGCGTGTCCGTTCATTGTTGCTTGTAAGTATGCCTTTAGTCGCTGCAGTAAGCGGCCGCAGTAGCAATAGCTACAAACCAAGCATGAAGCGGACAAATAGTCTTTGTATTGAGTGGGTGTATGTTCCGCAGCCACGGCAAGATACCCATCAGCCAATACAGGTACTGCACTTACTTTACCCTATATTTGTATCATTGGGTTTTTGTAATTTGTAGCTTTGTTGCTACATCCGCATCTAATGCGGCTCGCCTCTCCGAATCGTTTTATTCTATATCTGCCTATCCTTGCCTATTGTCTGACGCGAATCGTATGCCGCTCACACATCAGATCAACAGACGGACGGACGGACGGACGGACACCTTGATAGACAAATACAAAGTCAGGCAGTACTAGCCACTACTTAGCGGCAAGGGCTGGCGGTTAACCTGTACTATTACCTGATACATGAGTTGGGAGGGGGAATAGAAAAGGAAGAGATTGCGCTTCGTGAGACCCAATCCCAGGCTAATTTAGCCTACTGCCGGTGCGCAGCACAGCCGTTTATCCTTTACGTCAGCGTCAAATATGACGACTTGTTTTTAGGTTGCAGATAAACCGCCACTGAGTCCTCAAAGCTATGAAAATGGTATCAGTATCTGAAGGCAGCTGAATTAAACACGAACAAAACGAAAAATAGTATTAAGACACTGCTGCTGGTGTTATCGACGTTCACAGCTTTGGTACAAGCAAAAGCATTTTAAAGATTAATCATAATAGTAGGAGCGAGCGGAAAAAAATGTGTTATTTATCTTTTTCTTCAATAGTCCTTATGGCTATATATTTTTTAAGACATTTTCAGTTTTCGCAACAATTTGTTGCGAGCTTTCTAAGTTACTTTTTTGCTCTTATGCAACTAGATATGGATAATGATAATAATAATAATCAATACATATATAGTATATACATATATACTTCTGTCTTCATGGCAGTACACAGTTAGTTGTAATTGGTATCGATCGCATTTGTTACTCAATCATCTCAAAGTCAATCTCTTGGATTTTAGAGACAACGCCATCTTGTAATGGCGCCATTGTCAGACCGCCGCTGTTCCTGTTGTTGCTGAGACGCCCAGCATATACAAACGCTAACATCAGCAGCCGCAGTAGCCAAGACGGAGGTGGGTGGACGACATCGAGAACGCCTACGAGGCAGTCGCAGCGGCCATAGCGTAACACAGTGTAAAACCACTGCGCTTGGCAACTATGGCGGCGGCACATCGAAGAAATCGAATGCCAAAGACGCTTCTCGCATTAGGCCCGAATAGGCGCTCGTTCGTCCGCTCGCGGTGATGTGGCTGGGGGATGGGAGGGAACTGGGGAACACCGAGGAGTTGTACAGAGGGAGCGGCTATTTCATGTCGTTCGTTCACGAAATGGCGCCGGCGGTACCAGTAGCGACAGCGTCGGCCAACAATGATGATGGCGATGGCTGCCGTGGTGCTGACGCTCGGTCGAGTTCAGGCGGCGGTGCCTGCTGACTGCCACTGCCACCGTTCAAACGCCGAGTGATGATTCAGCAACATGCTGCTCCTATAGCTATGACTGCTACGCCTCGGATACCGCTATTGAGCATGCGAATAAGGAGGCTGTAGCATGCCGCGTTAGGCTCGCCATGGCTCGGCCAGGCCTGCTGCCCTCCGTTCCTCCAACAAGCGCTCCTCGATCGCGTGGTTCCATACACACGCACAAACAGTACGACAACGAAACTCCATGGCCGCCAGTACTATAAATACTACAACTACTGCACACAGACACACTCGGTTCTCTCAGGCAGGCAGACCAGCCAAGCGCCCGACGAGAAAAACCGCTCCCGCATTGCTGCCGCCTGCCAACATGCATCATGTCGCCGAAAGAAAAAGAAGGACGAAGCTTGAAGCATCTAGTTCGACCTGATCTAGCCTAGCACAGTTCCTAGCTTAGCATGCCTGTCTAGATACCCGAATGCTTCCCGTTCCCAAATAGCCAGTCTTCTCCTCTCCATCTGTCCCTGCCTCGATTCATCCAACTCAACTGCGTGCACATCGCATCGCTCGGGGATGGACGAATCGCTCTCCTCATATGGGGTACCTCCTCCACTCGCGCAACGTTCGTATCGTCGAGGTGCTACAGAACAAAGACTGGTTTCCCTAAACGCGGCTACGCAGGCTAAGCCGCCAGGCATGTAGGCCAGTTAGGGGGAAAGGCCAAAAGCTTCTCGACTGTCGATTGAAGAGCTGGTGGGTTAGCTGCGCAGAGCGTGGTTTGCCTGAAGACGGCAGCTCATGGCTCATGTCAGTGCCTATGTGACGGGCCTATGTCCTATAGGGGGAGCTAGCGGCAGCATGGGGACCGTTAGACGCCGCGGCATCAGCACTCGGCTGATGCCTGCGGCGGCGGCGGCGGTACTCGATCTCTAAGACATGAGGGTCATAAAGAGTAGAGAGAGAGAGCGAAATGGCGAAAGAACTCGCAGACATGTGATGCACGGATGTAGGGATCACGGCTTTGGGGGATATGCGACAACGAAATCGAGGGTTTCATATCGCATAGAGGCTGCACCGATACCGACAGGTATAAGCTCAGCGATGATAACCATTAACGAAGCGTTGAATACGCTTCAATGACCCTCCTCAAATCTTTCTTGGGGACGTATCCTCCAGTACAAAAAAAAACGACCGTTCGTCGTCCACCTCAGGAGGGCGGAGCGCACGCATGTGAAATAACTAAATAATATCAATAGTTGCTTATTTATGTCTAATAAAAAAAAAAAGTAAACTATGTTTGGTAACAGCATGTACTTAGCAGAGTTATAGTCTAAATTTGATAAATCCTAGAGAGCATGTGCCATCTCGGTTGCTTGAGCGCGCATACAAAGCTTGCTTAACATTCGTACAAACTGTAGTTAAAATAATAAATAAATTTTCATACTGTTGCAATAGCGATGCGTACGAACGAATCCTTCAACCTCGCGATCGTTCGGTCTTGCAAAAAATTATCTCTTCGTCTTTACAGTTGAACTTACTATCGCAGTCGCCGTGTATTAAGTGAGCCAATCTAAGGCCACGAGTTGAGGGATCTGGCCTCCGGTTCATAGGAAGATAAGATTGCTCTACGATAGTCGTGGAGCGAGGGCTTACTAAAACGTCCCTGTGGATTAACGTCGATCCTATCAGCATTTTCTTTCAGTGAGACCAATGTATGGTGTCGGTGTAACGGTAACGCACCAGTTACCACCGAAATCCCAATCATTATTTAACAACATTTTATTGATTTTTATTAAAGTTGATATGCTTTCATGTACTGTCAAACGTGCCGACAAATTTATTTTCGGGCATTTGCCATGATAGAGATGAAAACGCTGGAGCTTATTATGAAGGTTGACTACTTACTGCTGCTTACGTCTTGTGATTTACGAGTCCTGTTTGTGGATTCGAATTCATTCGCAAAATCTCCGCGTCTTTACTACGACAGCAAAACCAAGCTGCGATTTGTTAGTTAGTGTTTTATACTACGTTTTGATGTGTTATTATGATCACCATCACTCCTCAATATGCTGTGAAGCACACTCAATATTGTAAGCGTTTTTACCCATTCCTGCCAGGAAGACACGTCTGCATTGGTTGGTTAGATGTAGCAGTGCTATTGCACTTCATTGTTATTTAGCTTTAATGCAAAAAGGCTCGCGTCCTTCTGGCATATAAAGCCGGACTTCTCCTCTGTCAATTGTCCCCTTTATCAATGCGGCTCAGTGAATGACTGGTGTTTTCGCTTTCATGTCCGTGAGAGTGTTATATCGTAACGTTTTATCGATGCCTCAAACAGGAACGGATGCTCACGAGCGCTTCATCGGTTCGCCATCGTCGATGGACGTGTCGGCGTCGCCTGCTGACTGCCTACGAAATGAACCTGTCCCTCCTTCTAACTACGAATGCGTCTTTCCGCCTGTGTGTGTCTGTTGTCCTTGTATACGTGCGTCCAAGTGGAAGGCAGGCCACTGGTGAAATCAGTATCGGCCTGTATTCTTCTTGGCACTAGCAGCGATGTTCCTCGGCTCACCTGAGCCGAACAGCCATGGTAGAGCGGAGCAGGTTGAGTGAGGAGCCAAAAGAAACCGATGTGACCCGGCCACGAGAGAACGCACATACAGAGATATTTACACTCACCTACCGACATCCATTCGGTGCGCCAACGACCGACTCGTTCGCTCGGCATTGGCGCTTGGTCGACGCTGGCAGCTGATAGCGGTGGTTGTTGTCTTATCTCGACGAGATAACGTCCAATCCCCCTTTTTCGCCCTCCTGGCTCCGCCGCCTCTGTCGACGACGAGCAGCGAATGAGCTCGATCCCGCTTCAACGGAGCAGCAGTAATGGTAGCGACGGTTCCCGAACACGAACGATGAAATCCAATAGGGGCGCAGGCGAACTGCGACAGATCAACACATGCTGTCAGTTGTACGTAAAATATTAGTACTCCCAGCGTTGCTACGCTGCTGCCGTCTCAGTGCTGATTCCAGGCGGTGAACGACGGTATATTGGAATCCGCAGCGACGTGAACACCATTTGCACAACGGCCACGGCAGGGGTCGGTCGACCAGGAGGTAACGACTAGAATTACCAGTCCGCTGTTTCGTTCTACCCCGACCAGCTTAAGGCCGAGTTTAACGATGCTGTTTCATTATTATTATTCTTATTATTATTAGAATGGTTCTTCTTCTTATTATTAGTATTATTTAATGTAATGTTTTGAAAATGTTGGCACTCAACGCTCCTTAACCAGCCAGCCGGCCAGCCTGCCTGCCATCTACCAGCGCCAATCGGTCCGTTGGCGGTTCTCCTATTGCTCTCCTGGCTACCGCTTGCTCTCCTGGCAACTGCTATTGGTAGACTATTACAACGTTGTTGAAGAGCGCCAAAAACTGCCCGCTCCTCGGTCGACTGGCCGTCTGCAGTGGCGGTGGCGGCAAAACAGGCAAACGGCCACGGAGATGGCCGGGAAAACGGAGGGACAGAAAAGCAAAGGAAGGAGAGAGACAAGCTGGCCGCAAATCTGGCAGCTTGGCTGACCTGTGCTTTTTGCATGTTCAACTAACTCTCCTCGACGCCAGTGCGCCCGCTACTATCTACAGCTGTTAAGGCGGACAAGAACAGGACGGGGTAAGCGGCAGGCTCTGCTGCTATCGTCGTGGCGGCTACCACTACTGCTGCGAGTGGCATATACTCCTACAGAAAGAAGGAACAGGCGAGCGACGCTGGTCAGTAGGCTGGTCGGACTACAGGTAGCGTTGCCGAATTAAGCGGAATAATGAAAAATAACCCTGGAGTCGCCAAAAGTGGTGTTGATTACGTTTCTGCGAACGCGGTTCTGACAACTCTAAAACAGTAGGTAGAGGTACGTCCGGGCTGGTGGGGCAGACTCTTTAGATGCGCTAATCACTGCTGGTTATTAAGCAACAATGATCTGGGTAAGAGGAGAGGCCGGCTGAGAGGAAGCGACAAACAAAAAATAGGTTCTGGTAATCGTTGTGACGGAAAGTCTGTGCTGGACAGAAAGATCGACAACGTGGCAACTTTGTGATAGAGACGCACCTGGTCATACGGCCACATGCATCGACTAAATCGTTGTAGGCCGCGACGACGACGATGAACGTCAAGAGACAGCTATTATCGATATTGGCCAGTCGACGCCTGCTTACGTTGAACAAGTAAACATATCAACTAGAAATTCGTTTAGTATTGTTGGTCATGCATAGGAAAACAACTGACGGAATATGTCAAGAGAAGAAGAAGAAGCACACGGGTATCATTGTGTAAACTCTGGACTTATACTGAGGCATTTGGTTTACGGACCTCCTCACGGAAGGATCGGCTGGATTAGATCAAATGAAGCTCACAAATTCATTCGCTATTTATGTATAATAATTATGTGTAATTGTACGCGTGCCCAGTAGATAACAAATCGTCGTCCGTATTCAGGTCCTTTCTCCTGTTCCGTCTTATTTTTTCTGGTGTGAAAACGGGCTGGATACATTCGCTTACTCTAATCGAACGCCATGAAACACGCCGGCCATGTAAAGTCGAGCACGGTTATGAACGCTGAACTCACTCATCGCACAGATTTAGGTACATTAGGGCGGCAGTGGCGGCGGCGGCGGCAGCCGATGCTGGCAACGATGATGCTGATGCTACCTCCGTTGCTATTTGGTCGAGAGAGGCCAACATATAATAGTCAGGCTTGTGCCATATATATATATATATAGATATATATATATAAGGAAAGGTTTCCATGCGCTGTTGTAAGGACAGCGAGCTGTAGTACCCTTACCCGTAGAGAGGTCTACTGGTAACCCTCCGCCTCCCTCCCTATGCCAACCTCTGAAGTTCACAAGCCAGACCGCTGTCATCACGAGCGGCATGGGCGTCCTGCGAGCCTCACATAGAGCCCCGGCAGCAGCGGCCATCCTTTACGTCTGCACATACATGTAGCACAGCAGGCTACAGCTGCGAGAGCATTAGTAATAGAGATCGAAGTAGTCGTCGTCACAGAAACGCTGCCAGCGACCGACCAAACGACTGACTGTATCGAACAGCCGCCGCCGCCTGCACAGACAGATATTCTCCGTTGCCAAGATCACTCCTTCTCCCCTCTTCTTTCTTCGAGAACAGAACGACAGCCATTATCACCAGCAGCGGTAGCTGAGCGATGATGTTCTCATCGTCCCTCGTAGCCATCGTCAGTCGTCCTTTAGGTCTTCCTTCTCCCCCACCCCCTTTCCTAACTACGGCTTCTTTTCGCTCTACGTCGGTTTTGAGCGCCGTTGCCTCCGTTGCTGGGGATGGCCCAGCTGCCGTTGACCCTGTTATATTTAGCCGGTAGAAGATTGAATGTACGCGTGTGTGTATGTGCGTGAGTTCTGTGAACGAGTGGTTGGCTGTGCGCGTCGTGCGGACGAAAAGGCTTTGCTGCTAATGCTCATCCACGATTCCTCCTCCAGAGTTCTCTACGAGGTTCGCTGGCTTGTCGACGGGTCGATCGAGCGGTCCTCTGTGGGGAAGACGGACTGGACCGAAAGCCTCCCTTTTCCGACCCGCTACACCAAGCCCAACCCGAGCTAACCGGACCCACATGGCAAAACCTAAGAAGAAGAAGAAGAAGAAGAGGCATTCGTGTGCTGTCATGTGCTATTGCTGTTGCTACGGACGCCTGAATAACAATCGACTAGTAGAGACTCTGCAGCGTCGTTGCCGGTGATGCTACCGCTGCCGCTGAGAAAAGTAGTCGCCAGGGTCATCCTTAAGTCGTCGCTACCGTTGTGGTACCGACTCACACGAAGGAAAGAGACTGAGCGCAAAAGCCAGGAACAGCAATAGGACCTCTCTATACTATAAATTAGAAAGGGTAGCAAATCAGGCAAACAGCTCTACGAGACGGCCAAACGAACCCCTGGAAGGGAAGAATGGAAGTTAACACCGCTGGTGATGTCTGTGCTTCTGCTGCTGCTCGTGCTGATGAACAACAAGACCCACAGGCAGTGACGCCGACAAAAACGACAGCCGTTGCGGGTCGGATTCTCAACCTCTCGAAGAAACTCGCGAGCGAACGGCAGCCGCCTCCCTGGAGAAACGTTCATAGAGGGAAGGACGCAGCGAGAACAAGACGACACCAACGACAAAAGCTAAGGGGAAACAGGGTGAGTGGCAAGTGAAGATGCTGTAGAGGAAGAGGTCGACATTATCGCCGTGGCTTTGCCTGCCTGCCTGCCTCCTCCCATTGCCGTCGCTGGAAGGAGCAGTCGAGTGAACGGCTGGTAGTCTGAGCGAGCGGTTGAGTAAACGAGAAACAGACGACTGTTTCGCTCTCGGACAGCAACGCGCTTCGTTCTTCGACGCACTGAGGGGATGGGGTCTGGCTAACTGACTAAGTCTGCTGCTGCTGCTGTTGCTGCTATTTGCTCGACGGTATCTAGTGGTGGCCATTGCTGTAGTGGTGGCTTCGAGAGCGGCTAGCTGGGTGTGTGCGTCTCGCTACGCTTATGCGAGCCAATGAAGGAACGCCCAATTGGCTGTTGAGGGTGGCAGAGCTGGCCGCTGCTGGCTGGCTTTTGCTCGATTCTCCGTTTCGGACTGAGCAGCACCGGGAGTAAACACGCCGAAGACGAAGAACGTATGGGAGGAAATCTACCCCGAAAGAAAGGACGTGTAAGGAGCATAGAAATTTGTCTGGGGAAGATAGTGGTAAACATGTCTGCCTTGGCTATCTATCCATTGCCTAAGCGATGGGGCCTGTCCAAGTTCGATAGCAAAAACGACCAGTAAAACGAAGATAAGGGCGAGAGAGGGAGAGAGAGGGGGATACGGCTTCGGCCAAGTGCACTTAGAACTGAAGGGCGCGACGAGCGGTAACAACGATGAAAATTCATATCTCTACTGATGCTGCTGCGGCTCCTGAGCAGCTGTGACGATTATCACGAACAAACCAACAAAAAACTAAGAGAGCAACATAATCTTTTTTGATGACCTGTTGTAGGACAAGTACGACAACTACCACAAAGGACATCGTTTGCGACAACGGATCTTCGGGATTCACGGATCCTACGGGACGGATAATCTTCAACGACTTTGCTACGACCAGCCAAAAGACGAAATCTGGATTCCAAGCTTAGTTAACGCTGCGTCGCGTCCGCCAACGCGCATACATTTACATGTATACAGCTACATGTCAATAAAGTAAGATTACTCTTTGTAACGCTCAATAGAGGCTATCTTTCAGAGGACTCAGTAGTAGAGTAATCATCGTCCACATGGCGGGTGAAAGAATAAAAATTCGGTCTATACATTTAAACGGCTTAATAATACGTGATCATTATTATCGACACTTATTATCAAACCGACTTAATGGTTGACAGCTGGCGCAAGGCAATGGGGGCTTTCACCTTCACATCGCGCATATACATATCGAGAGCAAGACGAATACTTTTGCTCGATAGTTTTTGAGTTGCTTACTCCCGGTGAAGCGATTGTTGCAGAGCTCCTCGTTTGTCGTCGACTTTCGAGGAAACCTTCCAGATGGCCCCTTGCCTATGCTTCTAGGCTCGATCTCACTTAGCTGGCTCGACGGCCATGGCGACAGTATCTCTCGTATCATCAGTTGAATCCAGGCGAAAATGGGAGAAAGCGCTCAGGGATGCCTGACGACGTGATTGCGCGTTGATGACGGCACGATGCGACCCTGGGCGCCATCGTTCTAGAAAGAAGACCGAGAGCCTCCTTCAGCCGTCGACAACTGAATGGAAATGCGAGTGGGGAACATTAAACGGATCCGGGTGGCTATGGGGCACTTCACATACGCGGCATCTGGAAGGATAGCGAAAAACGATGCCTGGCAGGCGGCATCGTATATCGCTGAGTGCCAATCAACAATTGACATGTGGCTGTAGCTGGCTTTGGGGGTCGTACAACTATGTAAAACCACGAAGAGCAAAATAGGTTTCAGATAGGTTTTGATCTGGAATCAGCAAATCGTATATTCGCTGCTTGAACGTCCTCAGACAACGATTGGTTGATTCGATGGCCAGAAGAATGCGTCACTCAGATGATGGCGTGATGTGAGATGCGAGCCTCCTCCTACAAACGGAACAGCGAGACCCCCTTGAAAGCGAATGGCTAGGTTGAGGATAAATTGAGTGCTTCAGATAGGCTACCTTTGGAAAAAGAACATCGCTAGCCAGCCAGCCAGACTGCGAGAATATCGTCAAGTACCAGCGAAGCTACAAGCTCGCCGCTATATCTTTCGGGGTCACTTGAAATCTTAGAAAGCCTTAGAGAAGAGGGAGAGACGAATAAGAGGCCTCAGCGGTTCTCGTTTGGAACCACGAATTATTTGAGAATCAAGAACAAGTAGAAGAGGCCTCACTGTCTTTGGTCTGGAAGCAACGGAATTGTTCGTTTGCAGCTCAAGCGTCCTCAGATAATAGGCAACGACGAGTCGAAAGGACCTCTTTCATTCTGACCGACAAAAGCATCGACACCAACAAGATAGCCATTTTTGTACACATATTTATACATGCATAAGCAAACCAAAATACTTTCCCGAACCACATCATGTCAGTGATAAGTAGTTGACGGCACCTTACAGACAATCAGCCAGCATTGGCCGGCACCTTAGAGATGATGTACTAGCCTGGAGTGTTGTTTGCTATGGGGGTGTGTACGTGTGTCGCTTGTCTCGCTCCGTGGAGCGATTATGCCGATGTTCACGTTTGCTATGCTTGCGTTTACGTGTATTCCATTGTGTTTGCATCCGACTGTGATGTCGGGGCGACACATTGTAGCGTGGCGTTCTCCCACCTACGGTCAACGCAAGCCGACCTCAATAACAGCAGTACAACCAATCCCGCTTGCTAGTGAGCAAAACCGTCTAAGCGCCCATGCGTTGCTCCGCTGAGTCACTTGGACTCCGCCCCTCGTCCCCCGACCCTTTGCGAAATTTGTCCAGATGCTCTTGAGAGTTGAGCTCATGCAGCTTCAATATGCTTCAATGGCAATTAATGCAAGGCGCTCGCTACGCTTTGTAATTCGGGGTCAAGAGTTCACACGACGTAGAATGAAAAAAAGCTACTCGGAGGAAACTGTTGTAAAAAACGCAGTTTTAATTTATGATGAATTTTTGCATCATAGGGGTGCGTCTGAGGTCAAACTTCGAAGAGCTCAAAAATGCAGACCAGTATGTAGTAACTTGTGTACAGCCAAGACCATGCGGGCTATTCTTTGTCTTGCGGGGTTATAAGAAACACTAAAGCACGGCAGAATTAGGAACAATGCATCTTATGTATAGCTTAAGGTAGCACAAACGATTAGTAGGCTTATTGATTTGAAGTTTCTTGTGCTTTTGGAGTTCGTCTAGTTCGTCTCTATACCTCTCACTGTCTGTTTATATATATACACATATATGTCTTTGACTTCACACATGTGCGCGCCGTTCCGTGATCCGCTGTCTGCTTTGTGCAGAAAGTAGGAAGTGGTGGCACAGCGGTGGGTGGTGAACTCATCTGGCACCCATGTGTCCGCTTGGGTTTGGGGACGATGAGGGCAATGACGGGGACTATTACTCCCACAAACGGAGATCATCAAAGGCTTCGTTCCGTTCCTCTATTTCTCGATTGCTAATGTTCTTCATCGTAGCGTCGTTGAAGCAGAGCGGGTACAAGCAATCAGACGATCATTATCCCACTGCAACCTGTTGTTAGTATAGAGATATATTACAGATGAGACCATCGTTAGGTTAGTCAGAAAATAAGAAGCAACGAGTCACCAAAAGCAGCGTTTACAGCTCCGTATGCCGCGGCCATCTCGACAGCCGGCGGCATCATTATTATCATCGTCGTCGTCGGTGGTGTTACTGTTGTTGTCGCCGTACGAATGCTGGTACTTTCGAAGCGGTGGTAACGATGGTCGTAGGATGCACTTAGAGTGGTCCTCGTGCTGATGGTGCTGGTAGCATTAGTATTTTGCCTCTGCCTTTGTTTTCGTCCGCCTGTTCTGGTATTGACCTGACGGCCGATGGTCACTTTGGCGCCGTGGCAGTATACCGTCGAGTTGTCACCAGGCGTAGCAGGATAGAAGCAGCAGTCAAGCAACCCCCAGCAACGTAGTGAACAGTTGGCTATGCAAGCTCATCTCAAGCGCCGTCCAGAACGCAGTGCGTCCCTCTATTGGCCTGTCTGGTTCTCAGTTGCTCTGTCCACGCGTTGGCGTTTACTGGTCGGCGTTTATCATGCTTGCTCCGTCCAGAGTTCGCTGCCGTCAAACGGGGAATTATGAACTGGTCATAGTGACCGAATTTGTAGAATCGTGCAGTGCGCGGTGCTAGTCGCACCGACCGCTCGAGCTGTAACGCTGTAGAAAAGTATTCAACAAAGCGAGCGAGCGAGCCGCAGCAGTGTCGGCCAGCCGAACAATTTGATTCCGTTTCGCCGCCATTGTTCCCTCTAGGCGTTTTCTGCCTAGCGTCACAACAGCCATCATCGCCAACTTCAAGTACGTACGAAAATGGCACCCGCGTAAAACGTCTCTATTAGACACTTCTTGTAGCAATAACTGCTGCCTGCGGCAAGGAACAACTGCCAGCTCCTTGCTAGCTCGTTTCGACGACCGCAGCGACAGCGGCGTGCCTCGTTAGCCTTGCGCGCTCTTTCCTGGCCAGGCGACCGTTCTAATCAGACTTTCAGGCTGCCAGGCTGCCATTCCCCTGTCAATGACTGCTTAGGCGAGTGAACGCCATAGTCTTAACGGTGTCGCCAGCCGTAGAAATGGTGTGGCACAGCGGACATTAGCGTTGCCCGGCCAGCCGGCGGGCCGACCGACCTGACACGCTGCCTCAACCAGTGGCGATGGCAACGACAACAACAGCGTGGGCAATCGCAAACAAAACGGGCAAAGCACAAGCGACAGGAACGACGACACTCGAATAGAGAGGTAGAATGGATGGAGCAAGTCCTCGTAGCTGACGTCGCTGCCGCCTCATGGCTGTTGCTGTCGTAGTCGTCGTCGTCGTCAGCCGTTGGTCAGCGGTCAAAGAGGGTGAGCGAACGGACCCTATCCCCGTCCTCATCGCCGCCGCTATCGCCATTGTTGCTGCCGTAACCGTGATCGTCTTCGTCGGCGACAGACGATAGTTATTGTGGAGTGCGCCATTAGCTCACTCACACACGCTCAAATCACTCGACTTGGTCGCCGACGAATGGCTCAGCTGGCTTCGCCTGCCTTGCTGCAGCCAGGAGCTGGTAACAGGAGCAATAACGAGAACGAGGACGATTAGCAGCAGCGTAGGTAGCGCGACGGCGCTAGCGTCGCTGGGGACCGACCGAGCAAGCAAGCGACCGACCGACCGACCGACCGACCGAACTAGCTGCCTTCCTACTATTCACAACTCCGTCAACCAACTCAGCTCGACGCGACGCAACGCAACTCAGCTCAGCTCTGCCCTATCCTAGGGCCCAGCCTGTCCGCCTCTCTGTCCGCCAAAATAGATATATATATATATATATATATATATATATAGATAGATAGATAGATAGATAGATAGATATATTCTATTTGGAACACATATGGTCATCCGACCAATGCCAGAACTGACGAACGTATCAGCCAGACCCGCTAATCCACAAATGCTATGACAGAACATTGAGCGGCGTCTAACGTGTACACCCTGCCTGCTTCTTGTTCCCAGATAGCATCTACGTCAGACATAATCACAAGCACAGGGTTAAATGTAAAGAGAGCATAGGCAGAATTTAGAATTCTGCCGCAAAATCTGCTCCTCATCAGATTTGCCCAGCCACCGATGATTATTCATGGAGGTACTGTCGACGTGCAGTGACTCTGTTGATTCTGTTGTTGCAAGTTCCGCAAAAAGACCGGTGCGCAGACTTTCAAAGTTTGGAACTTCGATTGCTATCAATGTCTTATTATTATTATTATTATTTCAAGTATACTCTCTTATACGGGTAAGTTCAATGCGACTTTGAAAGGCAACAACTGGCGGCCAAACAACCGAAGAACAGGAAAGCGAAAAAAAATATGAATCAGCAAAACGTTTACTACCTTGTCCCCCCTTAATCGTGATTATAAGTTTAGAAAGAGATGGCCATTCGCTCAATGTCATGAGGCATCGAAGAACAGTCATAACTCATCACTTAACTTCAGTTGTGCGCCAGTGTCCTTTTCAACAGTTATACACACAACATATATATATATATATATGTGTTAGTTTCCTTTGAAATTCTACGATAATATATGCACAGATGCGCACAGGCACCCATCTTAAAGAGCAAACTTAACGAACTACTTGACATTTGTTGAACCTAAAACAAAAACAAAGATTACACTGAAAAGAACCCGTTACCCTATCACTGCTCGCGTCTGCCGTACCATTTATTAAAGGCAATCGATACCGATATAAGATAAAGGTGGCGGATCGGTAAGGCGACCGTCCGGGGACTCTATCGCCTCTCCTCCAGAATCGAACTTAAAACTCTAATAAGCATATTGTGTACGCTGAGTGCGTCAGTTCTGGGATATATAGCTCCAGAGATCGATTACTTGACCAAGTTTTATAGAAACCTCTTTAAACCGATTAAATAATGGAGGATCTACTAGCAATCTTTTTAAGTAGCAAATTTGTAATCAAATAAATAGCGATAATTCGGTTAGAAGTCTATTATTGACCATGTTCATCTTTCTTGTTCGGATCCTTATTTTGAGAATTGTCTCAAGCCTTCGCCGGCGTGGTTTTCGTAGAAGGATATTATTGTGTTTCCAGATCGTCGGAGAAGGCCAACTGGGGGGGTGCTCTTAAGGTATTTATGCGATAGCGAAGTTACTTATCCGTTACACTATAATAGTCCGTTACAGAACTTCGACCATAGTTTTATAAGGAACATTGATAAAACGGCAGATGCTGTTTATCCATTTCGCAGAGATAATGACCCTACTAGCAGCCGAACTACTAATAATAATGGTTATTATCGGATGGCATGTATCCGTTATGTTATGGAGTGATCTCACCCATTGTGTTCCTTTCAAGAAAACGCCCTTTTGCTGTTTCACTCGAATCGATCGAGGGTTTCCAAGTGATGAACCTCACCGGAGTTCTTCCTTTATCAGCTACAACATCTTGACAATATATGATGATCGCACAAACGCACTCTTCTTGAACATCGCTCCACCGATACATTAAGGTTATAGCTGGCATAACTCGACATTGCACCACGAAGCATTACACAGCACTTTATCATCTTCGGCGTCGCCTTCATTATCACCTAGGCACAATACCACAGGCACTTTTCACTCAGATGAAATACTGGCTGTCGCTTCCGAAAGTAGATAAAATTAATTTAGTTTCCCCTTGATTAAAGCATCTACGTGAATAGTTGAATTTTCTCGAAAGACAAGCCCAGCAAACGCGACTACTACCGCTACGACTAATGAAATTACTACCATAGTGTTAGCGTACGAAGTTACGTATGGACTCATAATAGTAGTAGTAGTAGTAGTAGTAGTAGTAGTAGAGCAAAGTTGGCCTGCCAAAAGGTGCAAACGCTACAAGCACACCAGGTATAGCACGCAGACAGACAGGCCTTCAGCGCTGTTCCATTTTCTTTTTCGTTTTCCAAGCGCATACTCGTTTTTCGTCTTTTCGACTCCTCAACTGGCCGAGAGGGAACGAGCGAGGATAACGATCAAGTGACGGCAAAATCTATTTCGATCATTCTGTGGCTCACACTACACGAGTCACCAGCAGCTGCACCAGCAGTACCAGCATCGGGACCAGCTCCGCGTCGGCCGCTACTGCTGCCAGCAGGAGTAGCTTTAGGACGATGATGGTGGCAGCGACAGCGGCAGGTCGCCCGGTCGGTGACGAGGGCGATCCACGAACTCAAGGGCCTAGGGGCCTCTGGGGTGGAATTGTGCTGCTGCTGCTGCTACTAACTCTATGATGCAGCAGCGGATGCTGCTGCTGCTGCTGCTGCTGCTGCCGCCGCCGCCGCCGCTGCGAGCGTAGTTTCTCTTTTTGGTCTCGTCACTCGCCAGAGGTTCTGTTGCAGCGGAGTTGAGGTTATGTTAAAGCCCGCTCACTCTGCCTGTTCTAGCATGCTCACAGATACAACACATACAAACACACGGACGCAGCAGCAGCGGTCAGAACACCCTCTCACAGCTGGCGCCTAGGCTGGCGGCAACACCAGCAGCGGCAGCAGCAGCAGTCGCAACAGAGCCTGTTCGAGAGCTCGTCGTGGCCGCCAGCGCAGGCAATAGGAGAGCACTGGTGTGGAGAGGAGGGCACCAGTAGTCGAAGTGGTAGCAGTAGAAGTAGCGGTGGGCGCTACCACACACACACACACACACACAGATACACATGCACACACGCACAGACACACACACTCACGGACTCATATTGCTGATGACAGAGACTTACAATCAACGCAGTGGCTCTCACCTCTCGATATACACACACACGCAGACGGCACAGAGCTACTGCCGTCATATCGAGGAGACTAACGGTGATGGCCGCTGTTCTTGTCACACAGCATCGCACATGAGAGAAACCTGGAAATAGATGACGATGAATTTTCATACACACATATACATACGACAGACTCTATCGTTCATAAACAGACACCCACATATCGAGGCGCTCACTTAAAAATTTACGAACGACAAAATCGCCGTCATCATCAGCATGGGCCGAATCGAACAGAGCACTAAGACGCAAACAAAGACTCAGGTCTCTTTCAGTTTCCGTCCGTCCGTTTTGTCAATTCTCTAAAATTGTGGCGTGGCTAGAAACTAGCAGCGGTCATCGATTGCCGGCTGGCCGCCAGGACCGAACTCTCATAAATAGCAAGACAAAGATTACTCCAGACGCGCAAACGTATAAAGCAACTGATCCAAACCTAATTTTTTTACGTTTTCTCATTAATGGTATCGCTGTTGGTTTGATGCCGTAGCATATCTGGAAAGACGGAGGAGGGCATTGTCAAACACACGATTTTTAAGCGGTGAAAAAAAATGTATCGGTGTACCCAGCAAATGGCCAGTTACTTTGAGATTGTTAGATCTAGTTCATTCGAACATAGTAGCGTTCACAGTTTTCCGCTCAGATTGTACAATCTTACACTTACTCCTTACAACCTAGTTATCGTAATTCGAGAGAGTGAGTCGACAATTTCGATATCTATATTCTTCACTTGATCGTCAACTACCACTCATAACTACCTGTGCAATGTAGTGACGCGTTACAAACGCCACCCTGTATACAAATGAAGACAATTGAAAATTTGATGAAAACCACAGACTTTGCTTCACCAACGAGATGCGGAAGCGGAACTTCGTGTCCCTTGTCAGTAGAGATTTAGTCTAATACAAATTGAAGATGACTCACACACATGTCGAGAGCAGTCGATTAGATAACTTCTAACACCTCACACCTCGATTTTCATAAATAACGTTCGTCAGAACTTCGGTATCTACTACACTAGATAACTAATCACTAGTGACGTCAACAATGTTGAAAATCCAAAGCGAGTTTCAATTGTCTACCAAAGAGACGGAACATCAGCCGTGGCGATTATGCGGATGGTGATGTGATGACCGTTACCTATTGATAATCGACCCCATCTCCACTAACATCAGCAGTCAGATACTAATGGGAGGCGCAGTGCCCGTGTGAAGGGTGACCGCACTGAATGTTGTGGACATAAACGAGAGTTTTGTGATATTAAAGATCACATCATCTTCATTAACATCAGCAGCAATGACCACAACAGAGAAAGACGCAGATACTTTGTTCCGGAAAAAGACGAGATAAATCATGGTGGGACTGACTGCACAATGATGCGCCTGTCCCCCATGCGCGTTCTCCGTTGCTTAATGCGGGGTCGATCCCCCGGCACTGTCGACGCGGGTCGCTTTACAAATAAGCTCGTTCGGAGACAAGGGACACCAGCGCCGTGTCTTTCAGTTGCGCGCCCATTCCCTATCATTCGTTTACGGACTTGACTGTGCACATAATCCGCCGATCTCTCGCTTCGTCCGTGGAACATGAAGGAATCTGCGCGGCCTTTGCCTTACTTACGCTGATACTGCCAAGCGTACGTAACCGGTGTTACCGTGTCGCATAGGGGCAGGCAGACTAAGCTCTTGGATACACGATGGTCGCCAACAGCAACTTCGTGCGATGGACCAACCCTCAATTTCTAGAGGAGTGCAAGATTAGCACGCGGCTCGTAGTCGCATAGTTGCCTGTTACGAACAGCATTAGTGTTTCAGCAGTTGTATTCCATTGCGCCAGCCATAAAAGGGCTGTAACTATGTATAATATACACAATTTCACTTAAGTCCAGACCTACAATGCAGCTGAATTACATCACACGCAGTCACTATATAACATGTTAGACATCAGCATCTATATATATAATTGCCATTGATGATCGGTCGATTGACGTCAACGATGAAGCGCGTCTTTGAGGCCCTATAAAGCTGAAGGGGTCGACCAGGCAGCTAAGGCTGGACCTGCGGTGGGCTAAGGCTGTGTTGGCAACCGCTGCATCCCCTCGCGATAGTCGGCCGAATCGGCCGCTGGAAGGACTTAGCACTTCCACTTCGATATATAGAATGGAACAGAGGAAGTGTTGCAGCCACTGAGTGGATTGCACAGAGACTAACGTGTTTGAGGGAATTACAAAATTTGAGGGGAGCACTATACAGACAAGTGAAGAGATAATACCGATGCTAAAATCTACCTAGTTGTACAACGGGTGATTATAGCGCTGGCAAAACGATGAAAAAAGATGGATGATAGGGACCGATGAAATCAGTCGTATTGCGGGTTTATTGCCGTGACAAGCAATCGGGGCAAACTACTGTATATGCCTTTGAACTTCCGTATATATATATATATATATATATGGAAATTCGAAATATAATAGTAAGGTATGATTAAATATTCAGGAAGCAACCCGTTCCGTTTCGTCATGGTGTGCAGCTAACCGAAAAATGGAAGCTGTCGATAAGGGCTGGGAGCTCTTGACTTCACATTTTGTTCCTACGTGCTATTCAAATCTTTCGTGGCAACTCGTGCCTATGTTTCGAGCCTTACCTCCAAACAGACGTAAATAATGATGGGCAGTATGTGCCTATTCAAACGCATCATATGCAGTTTGGGCCCGTCGATCAGGAAGTACCTTAATGCCTTTTTGGCTCTGCGATATGGAGCCTCACCATTCCAGTGATCTATTCACAGTATTTAAGACTTACTGTTAGTATTACTTTTAAGTCACGAACAGCGGTTACTTTTTGTAGAGGTAGTCCATTTCCACGCCCAATATGAAGAATAAGACATTTTTCTACAAATTAGTCAGCTCCAAACTTTTCGTTCAGATATAGGTGTCAGCTAAAAAAGCATCTTGAAGCCTACAAATATCGTTATTTACTTTATTACCTGTGAACAGATTTCTTGTCTGATATCGTCTGAGTGGTAACACTTTGTAGGTAAAACGTCTACAAATGAAACATACTAAAAGATCAAGAAAGATCACCATCAGGGACCTTGTGGAGGCTTTTCCTCCGTTTAAGCAATGGGTATTTTCGATGATTTCAATTTTCAAGAAGCGTGCGAAAATTACCCAACACTTCAATAGTTATAGGCCAAAATAATCCAGTGAAACTAGGTTAGAAAGTGTTAAGCTTACATACGGACGCTCTTCGTAAGTGTGCAGTGCTAGCGCGTTTGCTTACGAAAGTTAGAGCTACGTGATGCTCCAGGTTCGAAGTTAAGCGTAGACACACATCTGTGTCATGCTGAAAAATGGCCGCCTGTAGCAAAAGTGAATAGTAGTACCAAATTAAAACGTTTGTAAAAGAGAAACTGAGATTTGTGGGTAATGATCTCTCGGTTGAAAAAAATGGATTCAAGTGTAAGGCCAAGCTCGCCCTGGTGGTGCCCTATTAACTGACAAAAGTATTGCTCGAACCATCAATAAAAAACAACTGACAACAAAAATTTCTGAACTGACGAAAATAGCCTCGTTATGACACTCTTGTGTATATTTGGTATAGTATCTATGCATTTCTAATTATATGTGACGCTATCTCATCTGACGCTCGGGTGGTACATACAGCTTGTTGGGGCTTGTTCGTTGAAGACACCAACATAAAAATTAGTCACAGCAGCTTAATGTTCTCTCGTGTAAGCTTTCTATGATGCTGCCCATGTCAACAATCACTCACTTATTACTAGTATGGTTTTTGTCAAAGTATAGGATTTTTTTTAAGGGAATACCAGGTGAATTATTTGAGAAGTAGTACATTTAGTAGAGGATCCAAGTGTAACTTTCATCGTTATCATGATCGAACTCACCTGCTGAGTGAATCTGCCCATCGAGCCTGGAAGGATCACTTGGCCGCCCTTCTACTCGTCTTAAATTCGAAAATTTCGAGAAAAGATTTCGCAGACAAATAGCACACGCAAAACTATTTGCGCGCATAATGTATTTTCAGAGTTTATCTTTTACTATCAGGTACCGTATTTCTAACGCTGTAACATGACGAACAAGTCTCAGATCTGATTTACAGACAACGTAGGGAAAAGCTGTTGCTTGAGATCGAAAGATCTCTGGCTAAAATATATGGCACAATATGATACTGGCAGTGAAAATTCTGTAATTCGAAGAGATGAGGAAGTATCTCGAAAGGTGTCGCAATTCGTGTGGCTATAAACACAGCAACATCCAGCAGAGATCAGATACCATATCGCATTGTTGCCCTAATGAAGCGCTTTATTTTTAGTTTGCTGAAAAAAGACGTCAGAGATTTCATCAGAGCATTGAATGAATGTTATTTGCAGGCTAGTGCGCTTAGTGCGCCCGTGTTGCTATGAGAAATGAATCGAGACAAAACAGTTATTGCCAACGTAGGTTTTATGGCAGGAAATTTCTCTAAAGGTCTGTAAATATGTTCACTATTCATAAAACAGACCAAAACCATCGCTTTTGCTTAGATTTTTCATTGATTATAGGGTTGCCATTCGTCTGACGATCATTAGGTCCATTGATGTAACTTACCTTGATGGAACAACAACGGTAATGGAGACAATATAAAGGAGTCGAAAGGTGAGCCCTGCATTATTCTAGGTATCGCAGATGAGTAAAAGGAACGCAACTGGCCAACCAATTCTAAAATCTGCAAGTCCTGGGAAATGTTTAGTGACTATAGCGACTAGTTCCTACGTTGCTATACAACTGATGTTAATTCGATGCTCAACGCGATTGGAGTGATTGTTATTTTGGAGACTGCACGATATGTGCACGTGATTCTTTAGGCTTTACACGTAGTTTATATTAGGCTTTTTGATCTTTATCGTGTCTGCATGTTCTCGTGATCCACTTGTCAGTGTTCACCATTGCGCCGGCGTATTTTGCTCGTTTAATCTGGTTGATAGGTTTACAACTCTGGTAGATCCGTGGTTTTGTAGATACGCTAGGTTTTCGAGTTCCAAGTTATATTTTTGAAGATCGCGCAGATGTTTATACAGGTACGTGTTCGACATGCTACAGATGTTTACACGCCTTCATGGATTTCAGGAAGAGGAAATTGCGAATTGATGACAGCTGAAAACTCAGAATTACGTTCCGGCGTCTTATGGGTCATTGAATTCTAATTTTTGATAACCCACTGATCTAAGATGGCCAACCCGTTTCCTGGCTGCACATGGTAAATACCTGCAAAAGCTAATAGAAAAGACAGTGCATCATGCATACAAGTAAATTAATCAGGTGAAGACAGAACTATATAGTCATGCTACTCTTCAAGGCATACTTCGGTTCGTTTAGCAAATATTCCACAAGTATTGTCGAACCTAATAGCAATTAAGGCTTTGAATAGCAACAGCTATCACTATGGGAGCCTTTGCAAAACGAAAGGCCATTTGACCTACGCTTGAAACGACTTCCTTGCTAAATGCTTTACGTAGGTGTCTTTAGAACTGGTAGTGATGAAGATGTGAGTTCTGAGTTAGAGAGAACGGCGAACACAGAATTTGCAGCCAAACAGAGAAGTCGAAAGGCACAGAACCTTTCATACAGACCCCCTTGAGGGAACGAATAGCTAAGCTATGCCGTTCTATGCCGTACGAAACGGAGCCATCACCGAGAACGCGGTCGTAGGTAGTCAACCAGGTTCTAAGATTCGCCTACTTATGCTGAGTGAACTCAGAAGCTGGAACGCGATAAGGGGAATTCAGATGCAAAGAGCGGCAACATCGTTGCATATTCCCGCTGCTGAAACGATGGCTTTTAATTAAACTCCTAGACCCACGGTGCTGTTCTTCAGCCGCAGTTGTTCCTTAACTCGAGGGCTCTGTTTGCTTTCAGAGGCCGTGTATATGAAGCACGGCCCCATTTCCAGAGTCGTCTATGTGGATTCGCAAAATGTGCACAAGTGGCTCTTCTGTTTGGGACGACAGGCCACGCCAACCCACACACGAAACATATTCCAACAAGGCGTTCGTCAATTGCCCTGTTCTAAAACAGCTGATGTGTATAAAGTTATGTTCAAATTAATTGTTTAATCGAACATACTTTGTACGAGAACCGTAATAACCGCTTTCTAGTAAATAGATTGCCAGCTTTTTTCATCCCGCGATACGGCAGACCTTAATGGTACGTCCAGAGATTGTAGTTCTTTCCCAAGGAACAATAAAACTTATAAAGGCTGTTCCAGATTTTAGACAAAAAATATTCTAGCCACTTTTCACCTGCGCTTGCAATAGGCTTTATTCTTAGGAAGGGATACGGGCGAAGCTGTCAACGAGTAAAAATAATCTATTGTGACAATATTATGTTTTCTATCAATGTCTGGGTTGCTAGTTATCGGGTCTGCATTACTGTGACTAGTTCAGCGACCACGGCAACAGAACCTTGCCAGATTCTAGCTCATTGAATATACATCTTTGGACCAGATAGGTTTATAGGATCTGTAGCAATAATAACTAGTGCTTTTGTACGTTCACAATATACATGAGTGGTGTGTCATCGAACTGGTGAAATTTCAGATGACAGCAATCTAATGTTAACCTATCAGAGAATGAGGCCCGCTCACAAAACGTATTCACAAATCCAGAAGATTAATCGATTGAAATTACTCTTACTAGATAGACACATTAAGATAATCCCCAAAACTTTTGGAAGAGTTCATAACCTAACCGCGTCTGTAGCTAAGAAGACTGATATTCGAAGAATACGATCATGCTCCATTATTCGATTGCTGTCTATCAGGTACGTGTAAACAACACTACCCCTCAATGACAAGATACACCCAAGAATAAATTAGGATTTAAAGTACGGCCTGCTAGGGCCGCTGATGCGAAAAAATCGCGCACAGAGAACAGGATAATGTGCATTTTTTTTTTCGTGAGTAAAGTCAAAAAAAAAAATCTAAGAGACAAGGTCTTAATTTATAAACTCGACAACTATCATATACTTCTGGGAGGCGCTGTCATCGCCTTATGACACTTGATTACTGCATCCGCCAATCTGCACTTGGAATATCGTCTGAACACATCGCATTTTGATCAGAGGCGTGTTTTGTAATATGTATCAAATTGATCCGAGAAAATTGAACTCTGCTGTAATAGTCACATCGCTTCCTCTGTCATATTGTAACAATGCGTTATATTTGTAACGAGCAACAATTACCGTATCGCAAGATGCATATGTATTGAAATCACCGATATGTTCTTATCTCATGCCTACCAGTATATATGAAGTGCACAGTGATGGTTCAACAAGACGTACAGATCAAGCAGTTTAGAAAAAGCTCGAATCGGTAAAACATTAATACAGCATCATTAAAGGGAATTGACTTAATTATTTTCGTAGGAAGTAAAAAATTTTCGCGGATAGAGTTTTACCGACAGGTTGTGTTGTGGTATACCTTTTTTTTTTTTTTTTTCGGTTTCGAGTTGTGACGCACTTCGAGGCAGCTGATATTCCTAATGTCTATCGATAACATTATCTGAATATGAATACCCCACGTAGCTATAAAAGAAGAAGCCTTGCCTAGCTTCTCTCCAGCTAATTTGTAAAGAATTTGTTACTGACGCAAAGCTCGCGGTACGCCATCTTGCATTTCTACTAGCTCATTGAAACAAATTTTCTCTAACTCCGTCAAAGACCAGTTCTAGTTTTAAATGATCATTGGCAAACTTCTTAGGCACGCAATTAAAAGCAATGTTTACTTTGCGATTGGTGGGCACTTGAAATTTTATTTCGGTCCAGACGTATCCAGTAACTTCACAGTTAATGCAGTAACTAGGGTAGTAGCCAAAAACGTGTCCTGAATATTCTAGCGACTGCCTTCAACGAATAACAGCTATATACGGGTGATAAATTTATTGAAACTTCTATTAGAAAAGGCGCAGTAACAACGATAACAAAACAAAAACTATTTCCAATGTCTCCTACGAATCCTATGACGTGTATTACGCAGTTCCGATTTTTGAAACTCGCCTAGCCATTTTCTTTTTCCGAAGCAACAACTCGAAACAAGCTTGAAAATCCTATACACAGCACGTTTAACGTACCTAAGACGTTTTCCGATCATCATCTTGCCTTTTAACCAAAGGAGCCGTCGTCTGTGTTAATAGCCGTATTGCCTCGCTCAGCATTTTCATCAGCGTTGTATAGCGACGGCCGGTTCTGGTCTCTCGATACTGAACTTTTTGATTGAAGGTTGTTCCGGTGAACCGCTACCTTTTTGCGCTTCTATCGTTTTCCAGTTCGTGCTTCACCACAGACTTCTTGGTTTATATAGAGCTATCTTTAGATCCATTAAATGGAATTTGACCGCCACTTGTCTCACCGTTATGTGGCGACTAAAAAGAGGAGCGTGGTTTCCCTAGGGCTGTAATATCTCCAAACAATGGCCTTAAGCCGAAAAAATCTCCTCTTAAGATTATTCGAAAGTATTGTCAAAAACGTGGTGAAGTACAGAGTACATACCCGAAACACTTCCGACCAACATAAACATTCGTTTACTTCGGCGTCGGAACACTAGCCGCTGTAGTATCAAATGGTATTGAGCAGGTCAGCCAACTTTGACGCTGCGTGTGGAACGGCCCGATTACACATTGCCGATTCATTATTGCACAAGGCCACATTCGAGGCCGATAGCAGGAGACAAAGACATGGCTTGAGCAGCGAAAGTTGGCTGCGCGAGAATTTACTGACGGCGCAAACGTTCGGCGATCGTAAAACAGCTCTTAATCTACTGCCTCGTTTTTTCGTTGCCATTACTGTGATACCTTACAGCTGTACTGTACTAATGGAGAATTTAAAAATGAAATTTTAATCTTTCATACAAATATCCTGTGACACCTATATGCGTGGCGATGCAAACAACATTCTCGAAGCGCTGTTGTTCCGCTTAACGGGGTCGCAGCTCTTTGCGGATGCCTAGGCATCGTTATGGGCCGCCGCGCTAGACGTCGCTATCGCTCTCGGAGAGCCCGTAAGCTTAGGCCCACCTCCTTAAGGAGCCGTATTAGCGTCAACGTACTCCCGATAGGGATTTCGGAATCGCGCCATCCGGAATCTGGGATCCCCGAACGAAAGTAAGCTCATTACATATGTATATCTTAACAAACGAAGACATGTTTAATGTTTTATACTCAATAGAAATACACGCTTTATTGAAAATAGCTTATCTCGTTATTTGCATAATATATAATCGTCGTTGATAATCATCGTAGAAAATAATTTTGTATCATTCATTGTTTTGAGCAAGAGCACAAATAGCTCCTCACAACTCTTCACATCCTTCGTTCTGGATTCCTTCTGATATCAGGTGTGCAACTCCTTCGCACGAAGGAGTCAGCTCGTCACTTCTTCAAGCGTTGATCTGACAATAGTTCATCGCTCTTACATCGTCTCCACACACACGTATATATATATATATATATATATAGGTTCGTGGCGGATTACGCCTATATAATCCGCCGCGGACTGCACGATATGGTATTCGTTCGCTTACTATCTAGATATCGAGTTCAAGCCAATACAACAAACGACACACGAAATTTAAGAATTCTTAATCAATCAATGCTTACGTACGTTTCATTATATGAGTAGACGCCGCAATATGCAGCCAGTGTTACCGTTGTTGTACTCGCGAAGATCACCTCTCAGTGCTTACAGATGCATCATGGCCGCCCCGATACCTCGAATTTCGAAATATTTCGGCAGATCGTTGCCAGAGTTCGCTGTCTCATTCGATGTGTTTTCGGCAATCGATTCAATCTAAGCAGCATTCGCCTGTTGGCTCGAAGCAGAAGTCGATGACGCTCAATCGATATTTATGCACGAAGGGTTGAATATCATGAGTTTTTCGTTGCCATAATTGTGTTAATATGATTATAGTTATTATGGCACACAATGCGTGTGGCGCACCCTTTCACTTTCTTGTTTTTATCATTTTCATGTTTAAACGTGTATTTTTATGTGTTGTTTTTTTTTTTGTTGCGCTGTTGAAACCATGTTGATATAGATATCTGTATACTGGCAGGTTCCACTTCTATGTGCGGCATCATGCAGTTTGCCAACTATTGGCTTGGCAGTGCCCCTATCTATCACTGCTGCATATAACAGGAAGAAATATTCGTGTGGTGTAGAACACTATCTGTAAAATGAGATCATCGTCATATATGTATCATCATTATTAATATTATTATCAGTAAGGTTATTTATAGAGTACATTTTATTTCATTTTTCTTCGTTCATTCTTCGTCGTAGTTGCTATGGTTCGTAAGAAAGGTAAAAGTTTGGCACAAAGCTCCTTTCGTGCACCGCCATAACCTTCAGGCCTGCTACAGCCACTGGGGAGGGGGGGGGGCAGTGCAGAAAATGGAACTGCAAATAGATAGAGGAATACATGTACCAAAGTCTCCGCGTAGATGATATCTATCCTTTGCAAGTTACTACAAATGGTAGTAACTTATAGTCGGACAGCTTGTGTTGTAGATGAGATCAGAGTGCTTACCCGGCAACTGGAGCAAGCTCATACAGAATGCGTACTTTATAAGGGCAAGAGCAATTCTTTCGCGAAAAACTGAAGCTAGTTAGGTTATTGCTATCAGGTTGATCAGTTTCTATCTTTGTATATCGTTCTTCGTATTGAGCAATAGACATTGGAGCCGTCGAAGGCAAAAAGGGCCGTCCTGTGGCCTTAGTCCAGTTAAATATAACGTGCCGCTGTTTTCGAAAGGAATCAGAAGAAAACAGTGAGAGCGATAAATACATGTTAGGGGAATAGGGTCCGAGTTCCGTTCCGAGTTTATTCGTGCTAGACACTTTCACTTTCAAGCAGTTCTGACGTTATGCGGCCGTCAGTACCTTCATGAAGAAAAGGAGAGCATAACACTTTGATTGTACGATTCACTCGTCAAGGATGCGGCGCTTCATTGAGGTAGCAAGAAGTTCAGTTGTGTCGGCCTGAGACCATCAAGGATAAAGCGCAAGGATAGCAAGATTAGATGTAGTAGCAATAGGAGCAAAGTAGAAAAGATAGACTTTATAGATAGAGGTAACTTTTTGCTTGTTTGATGGCGGTCAGAACGTACAGCGTACGCGTCTGCATGTTTGACTCGGCTGGGCTACGATCAACTGAAATCAAAATTCTACAAAGATGACATTTACAAACGATGTACGAACGCGGGCCCGCACAAAAATCGGTGTTAGATTAATTTCTCTAATTCTGTGGCAGGCTTTTTTCTATGTAGTCTTTATTCTATGGATCGTTGTCGATGTCATGGATTCGTAAGCTGCCTTCAGTGTATTACTTCAATTCAATGTTTCTATTTCACACTTCTTCGAAAAGTATAATCTTCGTTCATAATCCAAATTTGCGAGCGCCGCTCAAATGAATTACCTTGATTTTCGAAATCTTAAAGCCCAAGTGTAAACTCTACATCGCTATGAGTCACAGGGCAGAGCTGAGCCCTTCTATCTCATTGATAAACGATGTAATTGGTGTGTGTACAATAATGACACCGGCAATACGAGGCAGTGTTGTGCAGTCTCTCAGCGCGAGATCTATATCATTATCCATATAATATATCTCTCTCCTTCTAGAAACGGAATGAACAATCTATATACATGACTTCGTTTGTCGTTGTCGTTCGCTGGTGCTCTATTGATGAATAATCGTCAGCAACAAAAATAGTTTTTGCTTTTTTTTTTTTTCTGTTTGTGCTTCTTCCTTTCTCTACGACCGAATTCCATGGGGTTTATGTTATACTGCAGATGTGAACAACTGCATTATATCTTCCCCATATCGTTCCCCATGTTGTAGCTGTTGTTAAAGTACAGAGGTCCAAAGCCCTATCAAGAGGCGTATCCAGATACTTCGGATTTACTCCCGACTCCTTATGACGACTCATTTGCTGGAGATACACTCAGCGGTGGAGATTCCACACTTTCCGGTACTCTGTAATGTAACAGGAGCTTATCCATTTAAAACTGCTTTTACGTTTTGAAAGTAAGGGAAATTTACCAATAAAGAAACCGATATAGTCTGCATCGTCGTATGATCCGAGTATCGAAATGTTTTGATTTATTATATGCGTCAAAAAAGCATTTAGTGTGATTCCGTATAACTTAATTTCACACTATTGTAGTTGATGCACAACACCCAGAGGCGTACAACATAACAATTAGCAAACAGGACGACGAAAAGGCGTGGAGATGTATTATACATAATAATCACAATCCTCCAATACATATGGGTAGGATAAATCCGTACCTGTCATCATTATTTTCCGGGGCGGCATCTCCCTCGGCCTCGTCCTCTTGATCGTCACCTTCCGTATCGGAGACACCCATTGTCCCATTATTTGCTCCGATGACATTTCCATTAAAAACACTCCCTGTGGTCGCCAACTGCTGCAACGGGCCAGCTGCGTCCATAGGCAGGCCCTCGAGTTTGCCCATTGTGCGAAGCTTCTCCATAAAGCGCACAATTTCTCGTTCTGTCTGTGGTAGTGAAGATAGTGCATCAGATGAAGGTCCTGGATGTTCTGGCGACGATGCTGATGATGGTGAGTGTGCAGCCTCGGTCGGTCGTTCGTTGCCCGCGGGCAGAGCGTTAGGACCCTAAAACAAATAGCGAGTAATGAAAGAATGAACAAGAAATGAAATAGTGAGGAAAGAATGAAATGAGACAAAATACGACGAATAAGACGATAAAATTTGATGAAAAGTAACAAATCAGAAGTAACAACACGAAAAGTGTTGCTAACGTTTTGATAACAACGACATTTTGGCTGAAGTATGTATTGAAGTAACCTAGTTTCGAATTTTACATTCGATAATGTCGTTAAGCATTGCTTCAGATTCATTCATTCATTAAAGCTGTGGCCTCAGATAAATTTCAATATAAGACCGCTATATTTTCTTAGTATATCCCCCTGAAAATAACTAAAAACGTTCCGAAAAGCCCGTTACTACCTCTTAGAAGGTCATTCTAAATTTTGTGAAGACTTTCTAAAACCGATTCGCTTTCTGCCTTTGACTACAAATTGCTGAGAGAGATTGTGGAGAGATTCACAGCTACGCTGAAATATGCTGTCTGGAACCTGAAGTCATCTCATAATGTAAAGATACTTACGAAAACAGTGAGGATGTGTCTGGCCGATTTCAGATGGTCGCGCAATTTGTCTTTTCGAGTGAAGGATTTGCTGCACGCCACACAGTCGTATGTTTCGCGATCGGCGAAGTGGCGCTTCATGTGTCGCTTCATCGTCGAACGATCGAAGAATGACTTGAAACAATACGGGCAGGCCGATGCCTTCACAGGAGTTCCCCCGGAGCCGCCAGATCCGCCGGATTGAGGCGAATCAGGTCCGCCGCTCACTTGGTAGTATCCAGGACCTGCCTGGCCAGCCTGTACAACCTGCACTGCTTGAACGGTCTGCACAGGATGGGCGTGCAGAGAGCTTTGGGGAACAACCGTGGCCTGGTTTGGCTTGGGGACGAGCACGGTAGCTGTGACAAGGGGTACAACTGCGGCGACGGCCGCTGCGGCCACACCGCTAGACGTTTGCGGAGGCCCCGGCACAACCGTTGAAGAAGATGGGGGTCCACCTGTTGACGCAGCTGCAGCAGCGGTGGTAATTGTTTGAATCGCAGCGGTGGGGACTGAGAATAATGTTAGACAATAGGAAGCGACGAAGTTAGACAGGTGACTACAATTATTTTAAATGTGGAGTCGGACGGAAGATGAAAATCCAGAAAGGATAAGAGCGTGAAATATAAATGCACAATGAATCAATTAGAATAGCTTGGAGTTTATTATTGATGCTCTGTCAGCGTTCGTGTAGCATATCGAGGTCGTTAAAGAAGGTTAGAAAACATCTGAAAGAACAGAACGTGTTAGTTGATTTGTTCATTTGGGTAACTCTTACAAATATAGGGACGACTTCGTCACTTTTGCAACATGCATATAAAGAATAACGTTAGCGACATTTGCAGGTCACAAGAACGCGTTGGAGCAGTCATGAAACAGAGGAAGTTAGTTCCGAAATCCAATCTTGAAATGATCAGGTAGCAGAATGAATCAGCTCAAATCCCCCGCTTCTCGCGATCGATTATCGAAAGATCTGTAGATTACCTGAAGAAGAATGTCATATAGTAAAGTACAAAATTTATTTGTCCTTTGACTTGAATTCGAACACTTATTGGCACCAAAGCAAAATGGGCATACTGCCTATGATGGACTGGATGACTGCCTATATTATATACAGGTAAAGTAACATTCACTGGAACCAAATAAAACTGTGCGGTATATTAATAAATCAATCTGAGCCTTCTGAGTGTCAAGGTTTATCTCCACCTGGGAGAGCCTTGAGCCTTAGTTGGAGATAAAGCCATAAACGTCAACACTCTCGATGACTATAATTGTCACTTATATTTCTAAGGTTCTAAGTATAAACATGACAATAGCACGATAATTGAGCGATATAAAATCATATTTAAGAAATATTCCGGCGACAATTACGTTCATAGTTTATTTAGACATTAACTCACGATTACCAAAATACTGGTCGCTCCAAACGCAAAAAACTCATAGGAAAGTTCATGTAAAAACGTGAATTTAGGTGAAACTGAATTTACACAACCCTACCTTGTGTTTGAGAGCGACACTGCGCCGTTTGAGACGAGAAGTCAGCAAAAGAAGATCAAAAGGGCTATCGCTTACCATAAAGCAAGAGGAAATTGCTACATTGTATCCTAAAACTATAGTTGTTCCTACAAAAACTAACAGCTTTTCTCTCGCAGCCAACAGAAATGTTTCCTGGCACTAGATATCCATAAAACCGTACTTGCTAGACGAACCTACAGACTATGGTAAATGCATATAGAAAAGAAAAAAAGAAAGCACGTCACAACGCACTCGACTTTAACAACGGGTGCCTTTTATAGTGAGCAATTTTTACCGCTAAATCGATAGATCAAGATTCTCAAGGAAAAGTACTTATTGAGTTTGGCACGAATATCCTCCAAATGGATACCACAAAGGTTGCCATATACCGTATAATAGACTCATTTATTGATTCGCTCGTGGTACCTCTTATTTCCGTCGTCTGTCTATCGGTTCGGGTCTGGCTAAAACGCAAGATACATCATTTAACCATCTATAATGAAGTCTTATATCGAGAAACGACGAGGTACAATTGATCATGTAGCAGAACGAATTACATGTCGAATACTTGATTTTAATTTTATTCGTGTATTTGGTAAAGCTGACGACAAATGAAGACTAGCGGTAGATCTTGGAAAACGCGACAATAATCTCAGAACACGAAAGGGAAGACGGTGCGTCGAGTTATCCCGAACGCAGACACTCGTTCCCACATAAATTAACCAGCATTGTCATAATCATTCCAGCGTGTCAACTGAACGGGGTTTTCTAGCTTAAGATACCGATTAGTCGTTTTCGTCATCTTCCGCAGTCCCATAGGAGCTGGGAACGGGGTAAGTCGAAGATGGTTTTGACGCCTTCTAGGACCTTACTTGGCTTAGATGCACGTTCTCTCAATGCATGATACGTTTTTAACGCGCATTTAAATAATTTTCGTAGAATATTAATTTCTCGAAAATACACCTGTCGCCATGCGTTCGAACCATAGTGAGTAGCTCCTCACCGGAGAATCACTCTTTTCGGATATGACAGTTTATTGAATGTACATTCAGTATCTCCATTGCTACCTCGGTTCGAGTACATACATACGACATGAGCATCGTAGTTTGAAAATTTGGGTAAAAGATGTCGAAGAAAAGCTGGGTTTGATCGACTAGTTTCAAACTACAAGGTTAAGATTTATATAAACCCGAGCACAGAAGACTCAGGGGAATATTCAAGGAGTTTTCTGTTGTGTTATGATGGGAAACTTACAACCACAGCGAAATATTTATCTTGTCAGACTTTCGATTTGACCACTTCGCTAATTGACCGGACTTTGTCGTTGGTGGTCTATGCTGCAGACCTTTACCCTAATTTTTCTCACGTCTAAAATCACCGTGGCCATTTGTATACATCATATTATACTAGCATGCTGGTTGCTTTAGTACGTTTATATATATATATATATGTAGATATTCTACAGCTGCTAGATGAATGGTTGACGAAGGGTTCTTGCAAAGAGATAGAGGCATGCGAAAGCAGCAATAGTAGGGAACTACACTAACGATAGCACGAGCATTAGCAGTTCGAGAACGTTGATGGCAACAGCAAAATTCAACAGTTCGCACTAGCGGTGGCGGTGGCGGTGGCGGTGGCGGCAGTAGTGGGTTGACGGCTGATTCATCACGGTGGCGCGGCTGGCCCAAACAGCCGTCAGACATGGGTTTTGGGGCCCCCGGCTTCTGCCTACCGGCGGTAACGTGCGGAATCAGCCGATCAATCGATCGACCGGCCAGCCAGCCAGTTACAATCACTGAAAAGCGGCACGGTTACTAGTCAGCAGTAAGCGGCTACTTCGACAACTATTACTGCTACTAACACGGCCGGTCTTCGCGACCCGTCAACTGGCCGCAACATCTACGCTTAGCCTTGCAGACGAACAGCCAGACACTCTGGCATTTCACCGTAAAATGTCTATACGAGAAGACAAACATGAGAGAAGGGAAAGTGAAAGAAAAAAGAAGAATCGATCCTTCTCTAGCTTTCTCTCGACCCCTACGTTCTCCCCTTCCCCCAGAAGGACCCGGCCTAAAGTCATCGTCGGTAGCTCCATTCGTTCGTCCGGTAACGACCATGGGTCGCTCCCAGACAGCTACGACGACCGCGAGCACTACGCAGATTGTTGTCGCTGTTGTTGTTGCTATCGCTGTCGATGCTGTGGGCCTCGAGACGCAGCGACAGCGTCTCCGTCGCTAAGGCGATAGCGTAGTAGAAGCCATTGCTGCTGCTGGCTGACGTAGGAAAAAGAACAGCGACAACAATAACGACAAGGACGGCAGCAGTAACACTCGACTGCAGAGACACCATCAACATGCACCGGCACAGACAGAGCGTCACAGACAGACACAGTCACATGAACTGATCCAGCCAAACACGCTAGACGCGTCCGTTCAATGTAGCTGCCTGCTAGACCACAAACGAGGGACCCGGAGAAAAATGGATCGGCCTGGTCAAACAAACGCAGACAAAAACGGTGACGGTGGCGGCGACAATAACAAACACGCGCATAAAGAGGCAAGAACAGCGGCGGCGGTCGCCATTGGCGCTGGGGTAGACAGGCCGAGACGGGTCATACAGAAATAGTGCAGCCAAAGAACCGCAAATACAGCCACGACGACGGCGTAAAGAAAGGCAGCAAAAGGCCCCCGATCAATCGCTGCGGGGGGACCCATAACAGACGTGTATAGATGCTGCCACCGCTGCCTCGATGGTCGACGCTGACAGCGATAACAGCTAACTACTACTGACCCAGTCTCCTAGCTTTTTTGGTCGTTTTTTTGCCAACGAGAACATACGCGCTAACACATAATATAGCACAATTTTCTTGCCGTAAATTTTTCTTGGTCTGATTAATCCGCTAGTATTATGGTAACACAGGTGTGAGTTTCTCGTGCGGCGACGGCCTCGGTAATATATTCACTGTGTATGATAATGTAGCTTGTTTTTGGGCCGCAAATCAGCAACTTTAGTGACACAGAGCTTGTCACTAGCGAAATGTCTGTTCTATGAATAAAAAGGATGCTCTGCTTCTCTACATAAATGATTAGTTAATTACAGAATTAGAAATTCAAAAAGTTTTAGGTGATCATTATATATATTTATGTATGTTTATATATGAAAAAAATATATCCATATATAAACTATATATACAAGATATACATGTATATATCGACTTTGGTTCCTTACATGTTTTTTTGTGCTTACTTCCCAAATTAGGATTCGTACGCGTTTCTGTATACTTGCGCGAATCGGATCAGACAACTGACTTACGCCATAAAAACAACCATCTTTAAATGTTTGGTGCACCTTACTGCATTTAGGTCGAACCAACATTAAAACACTAAGTAAAAGCTATTTAGGTATAGTAAATCCAAACAGAATTGTGTAAATGAAGCTGTGTTTAGGTTTTTGTAAAGGTAAAACAGGCAACGTTTTATTTCGTATCGCACGCTGAGTTCGTTAGGATAACCACAAACGTTTGGTCTAGGATCCAGAATAATTTTCTTCAGTCCTGGTTTACGCTACAAGAAAGGTAACAGGCAGTTTTAAAGTGGTTTCTCACGGAACTGAATTTTATACAACGGTTTTCTTGTTTATCGTTTTTTTGCAAAATATACTTTTCCTTTATGCTAATAATTTTCAAATAATTTTATTAAAACTGCCTTACTGCTTGACATGTAAGACAGTTTTTTTTTTCAACATATTTTTATGGTGACAAATGAACTACTAGTGTCTGAAATATCTAGAATCGGTACAAACTAAACACTATGAATATCAACATTACATTTTGGTATTACTCTGTTGATGACTTCGCTTGAAACTTTCCATAACGACCATCGATTCTGTTTCCACCGTGATTTCCAGACATGACAAGCAACTGTATGTGATAGTATGTAAGATATACAAATCCAAAAGCATATCTACAACTCTGGCTGCTTAAGTTCGAAGCCTTTTAGGATTCAGTTTGCCTTACGGTTCGCAAACTTTTCGGCTGAATATATAGCATCAGTGTATATCTCGTCAGTCCCGCGTAATGCTTCATGCGCATACAACATGTACCTCATGAAGAGATAGGCACATACATTATACCGGTATACTTGTAATTCGTAAACAATCTATCTTCGACCTGGTTTTTCCTCGGCAAGCTTGAGCCTTTAGGTGCTGGCTCCGTAATAAAAACCCCATAGATAAGAAGCAGCTTTGTACGAACCACTCTCCCGACCCAGGGAACACCAGCAGCCTTCGTATTCCCGCACGAGCGTTTCGCCAGCTGGGCTCCAGGTCAGCGTTCTCGCTATACATGTTCTTTCGCTCTCTCTTCTTTCTCTCTTCCTCGGTCTGTACTGAGTTCCCCATATACACACTACCAATCCATATTTACACACATACACATATGGCCATTAAGGGAGACGCTGCCCCTGAGCGTCCTTTTGAGCCGCTCCCGCCCGTCTTTGCTCCTCGCAATAGCAGCAGCATCAGCGGCTTCCTCTCGCAAAGAGCCCACATCTCGAAGGGCCAGAGGACTGAAGGGAAAGCCGCCGGTCGAAAAGGAATGAGCCTAGAGGATCGGCGCGGCCTCGCCAGGCGATCTGCGGACCGACCAACCGATGAGGCCTGTGCTAGGCTCATACAGCGATAGGCTACGCTACAGTGATCCCATACCCCCTGTTTCCCTCTCCCTGCTTGGCCAGCTCTAGCAGCACTTCCCACAGTTGTGCAGCGGCGCGGCCGGCACTCGCAGCAGGCTGCGTCTGCAGCAGACTTGCACAGCGTTTCTCTTTCGTTTTGGGTAAGCCCCAATATCGAAGGCCGCTGTCACTCTCTCCAGACATCGGCATGTCTGGTCCCCATCCCTTAGGACCCCTGTTAGTAACGACCCCCCCCCCTCCTCCCCCCATATACACCCTCCCTAGTTTGCAGCCCCTCTTCCCTTCATCGGCCTCGACTCGCTCGGTGTTGGGCTGGTGGGGTCGACTCACTGTTGCGATGATGGTGATGGCGGTGGGTCAATGGTTGAATGGTCGAGGAAGGTCTCCTTGCGCTGTCCTCCTGTCAACTACCACCCAACCACCTTCTCCCCTTAAGACTCGTCCAGCAGCCTCCTACAGCCCGACCAACCCGCGTGTTCCGGTGTCCCCTTGGTTAAATGGCCCGCTCCCCATTGGCCTAGCCGTACAACAGGAGCGTATGCAGCAGCAGCAGCAGGAGGAACATAGCTCGATAGTCGGCATAGTCGTGGCATAGTGGTGCGACGAATGAAGAGTATCACACTTAGACGGTACAGAGAGTGACAGTACCAATGCTCTCACCCGGCAAACGGATGCGTGGCCTGATTCTCGGAAGAGCGGATCAGCCTCACTCATCGGTAGCGATCCTCGTGTCTATATATGTATATATA
>NW_019211458.1:39759518-39767300 GCF_002443255.2 Varroa destructor | reverse complement strand
TATATATAAGAAAAGAGGATCTCGCAGTACCATTTTGCTCTGTAAGCACGGCCTCAGTCACGGCTGAGATATAGCAATCTCTTCGAAACAAAACGTACGATCTCGATACCTCTCGTGGTCGTATGATCGACACGATCATTTCAGCGGCTAACAAACGGAGATTTGTGGAGGCAGCTAAAGACCAAAGAAGATAAATATGAATGGTCTCTGTTCAGGCAAAATTAGACAATGCGACGTGACAATCCATAGGCAATGCTCGCACTGATAAGTTGTCATCGAGTGCAGCGTTTTGGGCGCTATAGAACCCCGACCGTTATTCTACTTCATCGCATCAGATGAATGAGGCTAAATCACATCGGTTACACTGCGCACCTTCATCCAGTTCCTCTGACTTCATCCGAATATTTAACAAAAGTTGTCATTCTTCTACACCGAAGTATTTCGCTGACAGATGCCAAATATAGTCACAGATTCGTTGTTTATGAGGTGACATTAGCAGACAATCGTTTGTAAAAGGTGTTAATCTTTAGCGCCAATTTTGACCATCGAAAAAGTAAAATTTGAGTATCTGATTGGGATTGACTTAGCAGCATACGATCGAATTGAAGTGACACTTACTGTAGGGCCCTGACACTATAAACTGTTATGTTATTCCCTAGCTTACCTGTCATACTTGTTTTGCGCGAATCCTTCAAATGGTACTTCATTGACGTTGCAAGGTTAAGAACTCCCTGTTTGAGACGTAACGATATTCGTTTAAGTTCGTTACGAGTTACCGCTGGTTTTGTTGAGGAGGAGGACGCTGCGATGATTACAGCCCCTGGCCTCATTCGACCGCCGATGACTCAGCTCGTCTTGACTTGCAAACGGCTTTGGCTGGTTGACGACGAACCTGCAAGTAACGACACCATCTAAATTTTGATCCATATCGCCTGTACGAACATTTCACATAGTTGTCATAAGGCTGAAACACGTGAATGAGCGTTCTCCGTTAGCCTTTGCTCACGTCCCGCCCGTCGCTAGCCTGTGCAGGCCCTCCGCCGAGGTCTTCACCGGCGCTGCTCGTCTTCATAGCGAGCATCAACGTATTGCAATACACATTCACAAACACATCACCGCTACATCACACTACGACAGCTGTTGTCATCACTTCACATCAAGCACGTTAACATGCACGTCGCCGCGACTCTGCCAACTGACCACCGCTGCCACTGCCCGACGACTCCGCACCACTGAGATCAGTTGTTGTCGGCCTTTGCCTGCGGCTGCTGCCGCTGCTGCTGCTGCTGCTGCTGCTGCTGCTCGCCAGTCAGTCAGCGGAGTGACGCGGAGCCTACGAGAGCGTCATCGATTGGGCCCCCACTCGCACACACTACTGTTTCAACTACTTGTACTACTGCTCAAACGCGGTGGTGCTGCCGCCACCACCGCCGCCGCTGCTGCTGCTGCTGCTGCTGCTGGAGGTACAGCCAGCGGTACACCGTGCTCCCTTCTATTGCTGCTGTGTCTGATGATGTTGGAGGGAGGTGATGCCGGAGGCGGCGGCGGTGATGGTGGTTGAGAGAGGCTATAGTGTGGCGCAGTGGAGTCGATGGTGGCGCTGAGTGTTGCTGGTTGTATTGCTGCTGCTGCTGCTGCTGCTGATCGTTGTTGCAGTCGAAGAGAAGGGGGCGCAGCCTTCTCTAGAGAGAAGAGCCTATCCATCGTACGGGCGGCCATCAGTGCCGAAATAGAACAGCAGAAGCAGAGACTTGGCTGTCTCTGCTGGCTCAACGATCCAGCGACTCACAGCAGACAAGCTGGCGAGCCCTGTCAGAGAAGCCCGACTACAGCCAATAGGCCCAGCAAAGGCAATAAAGGCGGCAGCAGCGATAGACAGACAAACAGAACGAGCGGCCGAGAGGGCGCAGGAGGCTGAGAGGTGCTGTCGCTTTACTGCTGCTGCCGCTCGTTTCCAATCTTGGTTGCTTGGTTCAAGTCCTTTGCTACTTTCGTTCGTTGCCGGCTGGCTGCTCGCTGCTTCGCGAGCTAGAGCAGCTCCGCAACAGCAGTCTTGGCGCGCCCACTAGCGTTAACACTAACCGCGCTGAGCACCGGGCAGGCAGTCACAGTCCGCCCGATCGCCATTGGCCGGCCGTCGAGTGCTTGCTTGCGAGCTGGCCGCCTCGATCGGTTCGGCTCGCCTACAATGTCTACTGCTACTCGTTTTGACTGTGGCACTCGACCGCCATCAAAGCGTTCTTCTCGATCCTACACTGTAGACCAGCTTCTCCGATGTTGTCGCAGATTGGCGACGGCGTGCCTCTATTCCGCACGACAGCAGTAACAGTAGCCGATAACTGACTCGCACATCGCGCCGCAGTTCGAAGCCAACGCATGCCGCGTTCACTGCTCCACCGACATCTCGAGCTGGCTGTACCATCGAAGTGTTGCTGCGTCGACATTGTGCCTGCTGCTGCTGCTGCTGCTGCCGCCGCCGCCGCCGCCGCCGCCGCCGCCCCGGCGTGATCAGCCGCATCGCATAGATCAACCTAGCTGCCTCGCCGGTTGGCTGAATGTTCGTCTGGCCTTCTCAGGCACAAGCTGGCTGAAACTGTAGCCAGGCCTGAACAGGGAGATGCAGCCTATCTCGCCTGTCTCGCGAACCAAGCTATCGACAATCGCGTCTACCGCCGATTGCGCAGATACCAGGTTATGGCACCATTCATGCAAAAAGCTGCACCATAAAGAGAAAAGACTCCTAAGCAAAAAAGCGGACCGAGGCTGCAACAACTGCATACAACAACTGGCCCTAAAATGCGTTTAGCAAGGGGTGAGGCGATGTTGGAATCATAATCTTTATAAAGGTAAAAATAGACCGAATAAGGTTCGAGCTTCCTGGAGGAAGATTCGTTGCTGACCCTCGCCGTCAGCTAGCGACAGTGATTTTTCCAAAACGCTTTTAACGAGACTCTTTTGAACTACGAGATCATAAATAGTAAAACTTAGTTCTAACCCATTTTCGGTTATACATATAGAATACAGCGGATTAAGCACGGTTTCTAACCCTTGTTTCCGTGTTGCTCGCACTAATTTCTCCTCGGTAGAATAAGAGTTTTTGTAGAACTTCACTACGATGGCTAGCTCTTAGCGATGATGGCGAAACTAGAACAACCCGAATAAAATCAAATCGATTACGCCTATATACTTAAGGACATTAGGAAATGAAGAAGGAGTCAACTATGTCGACAGAGCAGATCTTCAGCGAGACTGCGACGAAGTTCATCATCAGCCGCATTTCCGAAAATTTTAAGCATATATAAGCTTATTATTACTGCTACCAAAACGACGCTCGACTCTCCATAATCGTCGTGGTTCCAAGCTGTCTTATCGCATTCAGGAGGTTGGTCGACAAAGGTAATACGAGGTTAACCTGCTGTAGTCGGAACCGGGGATGGAAAAACAACTGGAATCGTTGGGTAGAAGGAGGATTGGGGGGTAGACGCTCAATGGCTCGGCACACTGCCGATGGCCGGGTCTATAGTCACGATCCTTTTCGTTCGTACTGACTCCCTTGTGCCCGACTCTTTAGTCAGTCAGCTGGTTGGACCTCAACCTTCATTAATGCTGCCATCGCTAGCGCACCTTCGCCGCCACGCGTCCCTCTACTCCTCATACCCCAGCTCATCCCCTCTGAATCCGTCCTTTCTGTGCTTCGTCCCCGCTTGCAACCATCAGCCGACCGACCGACCCGCAGATCGACCGTCCGCCCGCCTGCCTGCCCGCCAGCCAGCCATTCGGATCGCTGCTGATGTGTAGATTGGAATTAAGACTGAACCGCTCCTCCTCCTCTTTCGTCTCCAGCACCTCTTATTCCTGTCGTTCGCTCCCCGCACAACTATATAGCCAACGTTTTCACCACTATCGCTGCTGTAGCCGCACATGAACGCTTTGGCGTACACTCATCTGGCGTCGGTTTCTCCCTTTGGCATTGCCATACACACGAAAAGCGGCGGTTGCTGGGAGCTTGCAAGCTGTCCCTGACCCGCCACCGATCTCGTCCCCTTTCCGAGGCCCAAAAGGCTCTGGCGAAGTCTCGGGTCGTGACTGGCTACGGTTTAGTCAGACCACACTCACACCAAGCAGACGCCCTATTCCACCATTCTGATCGATATAAGGAACGAATGGGCGCGCAGCGCAGACGCGCCGGCGCAAATGCACCAAAGCCACCTGTGCAATGGGCCTCGTTGCTGCAAGAGCAGCAGCAGCAGCAAGAGACAAAGAACCAAGGGGACTTGTTCACTCGCTGAATATTACCATCAGGTATTTTATCGTTCGAGACATAATGATTCAAGCGAATCTGTATATAGCCTTAATAAAAACTAGCATATAAATACTGGAACTAAATAGAAGTCTTTGATCCGCCTGCATAACACGGCTGGCTGCCAGTCACCGAACAGTTAGCATCTCCCTTCTCTATATGTATGTACGAATATAAATATTGGTATATTTAACTAATCGGACAATCCTGTACATATTTGCATAGGTGATAAACAGCTGCTTATCTATCATGGTCCAGCAGCCGACATGTTGTCATGCCACCAAGTAGTGTGGCATATACCGTCGTACAGGGGATGGCTTAAATTACGCACCCATGATTTTGGTACGAGCTTTAATAAGTGTTGTTTTCTTCATTTTATCCCGCTTATCGTGTAATTTGTCACTGGTGGCGCTTGAGACAACGACCCCTGCCTTTCTCAGCCAAAGGCTTAACCGTGCAAGCAACTACGCTCTGTTTTCTATTATAGTAACCCCAATCTAAGTTAAATATCGGGAAGGACCAGTTCTGGGTTAACATTGCTTTATGCACAGGGAAACAAACTATAACAATGTAATAAAAATGTTTAAATAACAACAAGAATGTCTACAGCCCAAAATGTACATGAATGAGATCTTGAATGCTTATCGTCTCGATATTACGATTTTTGCGATATGATCACCACCACCACCACCACCACCACCACCACTAAGATTTTTCAGCAGGGACAAATAAAATTGCTTCGCGCTATTGTCAGTCATACAGGAAAATGGCAAACTCGAGAAGAAACCGTCCGTAGAAGCCATCATGGTGTCTTGTTCTTTTTCAGCTTAAACTAACGCCATCAAATTAGCATTTTGAATGTTACCACTGAATGTTGCTTGCGTCAACTGGGGCCTGTTAGAGATCGCAATGATTTTGTAATAAATTCTGCAGGAACCTTGATGAACCTGATGTAAGACGCTCCACGCGATCGTGTACCGCAAGCGACGCTTTCGTAATATGAATGCTTTAGAGCGGACAACCTCAGAAAAGTACGGATATAAGATCGTTCGTGGCTATTCATTTTCGGGTTTATATCGGACTGCCGAGTGTCTGTCGTAGGTGAAAGCTAAGCGAAGGCTCTGTTACATGTACAAGGCGCTGTTTTCTCTAGACATTTTCTTTCGGGTAAAAAACTGCTTTTTTTTCCAGGAGCACTTTAATAAACCTCCAGGAGAAAGACCAAAGTACGTACATTAATTTAACCCTATTTGCGGACACGGTTTTCAACACACCTATATGTACTTTCAGCGCTTTCTAACTGCGGTGCCCACTGAATTTATACCTACCTGTTTTAATCCCAAGTCGGATTTCCAACTATATAAACATACCGACACGCCATTTGACCACATTTTTCATAGCAAGACCATGTTATGATAGAGGTAAAATCTAATAGCAGAAACTTGGTTTATAATACTAACAAGTGGACACGACGAAATGTTTTCCTGACTATATTTCGAAAAGTCCAACTTGGTATCTCTGCAATTTTTCGAATATTTGAACGACTGTTGTTAAGCTATTATACCTTCGCCTGTTAGAGGCTGCATTTTCCAAAGCAAATTGTATCGTGTAGTAGTTGCTCTCGATTATATGACCACTATCTTGGGAGCTATATCGAACAAGGCGAGGTGGGGCTAGAAAGGGGCACTGTATAAGAAACAGAATGCTAACGATATTTAGGTTGGCGGAGAAAAATATTTAATTTCTCTCTGCTTATTTATATAAAAGCAGCCAAACAGGATCATGGCTCTTCTTCGAAAGATAACCAGCTGTTCACCAGTTTCGTTTTAAATGATTGACTTTTCCTAACCTGATTAGTAACCCACCTCCTTCAGCGTTATGAGACAATGCTTTTTTTTGCTGTCGGCTGCGAAAAAGAAAATCATCTACGAAAATCTTGAATAATGTGTTTCTGTCAATGGTCTCGCTGAACAATTTACGTCTCAAATACTCCCATCAGTTCTTATCGGAGAGGAACGTGTGAACCTCGATCGCCTTTTTTTTTAAACTTCGACTAAATGCAAGACTGTTGTTTATTTTTTGGCGAAGTTTGCCAAAACCTTCAGTTGTGCGGTCTTTCTGCTTATCGGAGACATCCGCTAAGAAAGTGCACTTGCTCCGCATCTATGAACGTACGCCTGTAAATTGCAGTTGGAAATGATTCTCGCAAATAGACAAATCATTGTTTGATTTATGTAACGCTTGTAAGGTACAATACCTTACTCTTAACCACTGCCTATTTTCCTAGGCTGATAGCCTGTAGATTTGAAGTGACACCATATGCAAAGCATCTGAAAAGTTGTTTGCTTATGAAATTCTACAAACTAAAACGCGCCGTTATAATAATATAAACCCTTCCAGAAACTGAAGCCTGAATATGATACCTTAATTAGGAGAAAAAGAATTTACAATCAGTAACATGGCGTGATCAGGATACATATGCTGGCCATGTAGTCGCATGACATGGCAGATATGCCTTCAAATCTGTACTGGTTTAGACTCATGTTAACATAAGCCTAACTAACGCTGTAACGTCGCAAGGTTATAACAGGAAGTTAAGGATGACAACAGGCCAATAGTGTTTCGGATAAATTCGCTGCATCAGTTTTAGTGGAGAACCTCTAATGTCTACAGGCGTAATCGTTTAACTTGCTGGCTGCAGAAGACACGACTAAAAAGATCACCAATCACGACAAGCAGACCAGCCTAGCAGTTCTTAGTTTCCTGGGCCTAAAAGTTACAGCATCAATGTTACGTCAATGACGTCCTTGAAGGTATGGTCGTTTACTATGCGCCCCAAACTCGGCCAGATAGGTCTTCGATATCAAGCGATCGTTACACAATGATTTGGTAAAATATAAGCGCTACTATTACTATATATATATATACAATATGTATATATAAAGATGTTACGTTGCTTTGCAATACTGGTTAGCAGTCCATTCGAACTACTAAAACTAGGCGAATAACGCAGTGAAATGTCTACGCCATTTTTAAAAGGTGTTCTTACTCAAGGTTGCCAAGCAGCGTTTAACGTCGTCGGATGGAGCGTAATTCCGCGTGTACCGCTTAACGATTGAAGCAAAGCCTACTATTCTATCTAAAACGTACGACAGCAGTCCATTCTGGCATTTTGACGTCAAATTCTCATTTGCAAGAGCTACCTGCTAATACGACGGTGTTTCGAAACGAGATTATCAGTAGTAGTAGTATAACCGTAAAGATGGCGTCTGCACAGATGAGATGATCAGGCCCAATTTAAATTTTTTTGACCGTACCTGATCCGGTGCTGGACACTAAAAATGTCACACTTGTGGCGCTGAAAACACAACATATCCGATCGACTGAACGCGCAGAGGTCGTTGATCTGTAAACTGAGAAGCGTGAAGTTGCTTTGCCAAAAACGGCGGCAGTTTCGATTCTCGAAAAGCATAATGTATTAT